>NW_010262361.1:14353-73630 GCF_000690775.1 Eurypyga helias
CAGGAGCTGTAGCCACTGTAGCCACTTACCTGCTACCAAAACCCCATCACATTAACACACAAACCCAATACATCTTTTGTATTCCTATTCTATTCTATTCTATAATACACTGCGTCATTAAAATAAAAGCTGTAGCACTTATGGCTCCATGATGTAATGATATCCAGGAGCTTAACAGCACATTTATTTGGGATCTAAAAATCCTTTGAGGCCACATATCTAAAATAGTTAAAATAATAAGTTATATTAACCCCCATACATTACATGTTGGTTACTTTGTATTCCTATTCTATTCTATTCTATAATACACTGCGTCATTAAAATAAAAGCTGTAGCACTTATGGCTCCATGATGTAATGATATCCAGGAGCTTAACAGCACATTTATTTGGGATCTAAAAATCCTTTGAGGCCACATATCTAAAATAGTTAAAATAATAAGTTATATTAACCCCCATACATTACATGTTGGTTACTTGCTAAATCCCGTGCACTGTTTTGAAAATTTTAGTTTTTATCTGAGCTGCAGAATCAATGAAAAATAGTAACTCAGGTGGAGTAGAGGTTTGAACAGATTGTAAAGGTGTTTCAGTCTGTGTGAATGTAAAGGAAAATGGTTCAAGTGGAGAACTTGGGTATCAGACCCCATCAAACAGAGAAATAATGTTGCTGTAGACTGCAGTTCATAGTTTCACAGCCCTGCAAAAAGGTATCGCGCATCTTCCATCAACTATGTAAGGGTGGAAGGGGTGGAGTGGATGTATCTGGTGATGAGGAGGCTGAGAGCTGGTGCCCGGTGAAGAAGCAGCTTTAGGTTGTCATGGAGGTAATGGCTGGGCTTCCCTTACCTGTGAAGGAGTTGCAGAATCAACTTCTATGCAGAAGCAGAGGGATGCTTTGGTCTTAGGACCATGGTACTTGAGGGGAGTCATTCCCAAGACAGTAGTCCCACACCATACCCTCCTTGTTCAGGCAGCTCCCAGCTGACACATGGTGGGCACCCTCAGACCATTATTTAAGTGGAGAATTGCATTTCAGTTTTTCTGGGGTGTTCAGTTCTGGCTGGTTCTTTGAGCAGATTTGGGATGGTAGTGATTGTTAGGGAGTTGCTGGATCTGGTAGCTTGAGGGTGGGGGGATTGTGTCTCTGAGTGGGGTATTGGGGTTCCCGTTTGCTGGGCTTGTGGCGATGGGTGTGTGATGGGCTGAGTGCTCCCCTGGGGAGGGACTGGGTGTTATTGGGGTTCCCCCCCCGCCATCCTTCCTTCATGCTCCTACATGTGTTTGTGGAGGTGAGCTGAGTATCCCATAACCTAATGGTAGCTGACAGTGGCCCTGACAGGACTTGGGAAGGATAGATGTGGGGAATGAGATGTCGAACGATATACAAACACAGTATGTCAATACTGACTCATGCAGCAGTTGCTTCAGGCTGTGTATTTTCTAGTTTCGTTTCCAGAGGGTGTTTGGCAGCAGTCAGCTGGCTGATAAGCGTGTGCACGCCACCCAGCCGGTCGCAGCCGTTGCACCTCTGTTGGCCGAACGGTCCAGGTGCCCTGAGCTCCAGAGTAGCCACATCAAGGGAATTTGGTTGTCCAGTGGGTATTACAGGCAGCGTGGGAATAAGGGAGGAGCACTGCTCTTCTAATTAACCTGATAATGTTGATGTGTTAAGTTTTTTTATAAGGTTTCTGACAGTGTGGTATTTCTTCTTTTTTATTCAGATTCCTTTGGGACTCTTGTTCTTCCAGTAGTAAGTATTTCTTTCCTTCCTTTCCTCCTTCCTCAGAAAATGTTGACTCTGTAACTTTTCATCAGTTGGTGTTGATGAGATGATGTATTTTGTATGTGATCCTAGCTTTTTTCACATTCTCAGATGAGTGTATTTGCTGACCAGTAAGCCAAGGAGTTTTCAGATCAAGTGCTCTGCAGATTGTTAGAAGTAATCACAGGATTTGGGAGCTGCCTTCCAGCATCAGCACAAGCTGTCATAAAACTTGAACACAGAACTTTGCTTTGTGGTGGTTTTTTTTGAATGGCTGATACCTACATCTCTATTTTGGACACACAATGAGGGCTAATTAGAGCTGAAAGAAATGTGCAGTGCAGTGATTGAGAAATCTTAAAATAAAAATGTATTTATACATAGCTGCCTTAAGGATTTGGAAACGCAAGTTCAGTGAAAGTACGTAATAAGCTAACTAGTTAACAAAAATGTGTAACATCAAATTGTGTGTTGAGTATGAATCCTGAATTTATAATCCTGGGTGTTATCTTGAAAATCTGTTCTAAAGAATTATGTATTTGTGTCAGGAAACAAGTTTTACCAAAATCTTTAGATTTTAAATGTCTGTAAGTCTGGCTATCCCTAAATCCAATGGGTTTAAATTCTGGTCACAAACTGTCTATCTGATAAAATAATCTGGAAATGTTGGCTGGGTGGTTAATCAATGACAGTGAGCAGCTCAAGAGTATGGAGACTACTAGGTTAAAATGCATCTGTACAAACTGTGAATTAGCAAACATAGAAAATTCAGATTGGGGAAAAAAAAAATTAACAAGGTCCTTAATAGAATCTGGCCTGGTCTTAGTGTTTAAGCAGCTAAAACTAGGTGAGGTGAATTCCTCCCTCTCTCTCGTCACCATCTGAGGTGATGAAAACTGACTTGTTTTTCAATAGTGAAATGTTTTTCTGATTTGTGTAGCCATGGTAGGCTTATGTTTTGCCCAAAGTGTAGTTGGATGGTAGCAGAAGGTGGGTAATGAGTTTCTGGTTTCAGCTGTCATCTTTTCCAGAGGAAACAGTAGCTTCCTTGTCTGAGGTGCTCGTGGCAGTGGCTGGTGTGGTCAGGAGGAGTATGTGGGATGGCCTTTTTCTCTCTTCTGTTAGGAGTGCCAAAATGGGGATAGTAATACCATTCACTTATGGGATGAATCGACTAAGATAAAATATTTTCACAGCATGTTCCTTCTACCTGCTGTTAAAAGCTGCCTTGTTCATATTTGGGTTGAGAAACAACTGTTTAGAGAAGGAGTTGGTGGGGCTGGTCGGCGCTGGCTTTTACGTCAAGAAAGGTACAACAGGCAGTTTTGTCACCATGTTGCAGGACGGAAAGGTCTTCTGAAATATAAAAATCAAGGGAGCAGCCTATTATATCTATCATTATTCATGATAGGAAAAATATACAGGGAAATATTTGAGGTCTCTAAATGGCATTTACAGACGTTTGAAGAAGAAATCTGACAACTCTTGCAAGTATGTTAAAATAATGCTGTAAGAGCACAATTCACTGCTGTGATGAGAAAAACCAAGCTTATTTTCCCCTCATTTTGATGTTGAATGTGTATAATGTTTCCTAGATTTCTTGTAGGGAATGCTGTCTGCTTTTTAGGGAATACATCTTCTTTAATAAATGGTAATGTTAATAAATGAATTAATTTTGAGGTAATATTTGACAGATGCAGTAACTAAGGCTGTTCCTCCTATTTAATATATTCCAGAATACTTGGCATGGAAGCTGGAGAGTGTTGAAATATATGAATCATATGTTCTTGGCAGTGTGTATACAAAAACCTGCATCTGAAGAAAATGCAGAATCTATTTCAGTGTGCTGCTTTGCACCTAAAATTTAGTTACATAAGTCCAGATTTTAAAGGAGTAATCTGTCATCATATGCCTCCTCATGGGTGAAGAAGAAAGCCTCTTTAGTTTTCCCTTTCCTGATTTTTTTTTCCTGTCTTGTTTTGGAAAACAGAAAGTCAACAGAGAGCGATGAAACTGTAGTTGGTTCCTCTTTATAGGTAAACACACAAAGAAGGAAACTTATTCGATACAGACATTTGCATCTATCTTGTTTGTCACCCTGTGACATTCTCCCTATCTGGGAATTTCTGTTACCTCACTCTGCGCTCTTAAAATGACTTTTGACAGTACAACAACCTTGGTAGGATACTTCTGAAGTGCTGTGCCTGGTGAGGTAACAGATGTAATTTTCATTACCAGTGAAAGAGCAGTGCTTCATGTCCATATGTTATGCTGAAATGTGCAAGGCTGTCTGTTTTAGTTGTCTTGACTTCAGAGATTTTACTCCAGATTTACTACTGTAACTGCAAACAGAAGCATGTGACTCTTAAGCTTTTTACCAGGGCTTCTTGTTGGAACCAGCTGTGTGTTGTGTTAAAACCCTTTTCCTTCTTCAGAGACATTCCTAAGCATATGGTGGTACAGGAGCTGGCGTCTGGGCTGGGATGTCCCTGGGGGCATTTGTTATCTTTGTAGGCTCTGCTTGAGGTGAAATTCCCATGTGCTGCAGCAGCTCTGCTTGGAGCCTTTCAACCCTTGTGGCTGGAATTCCTTCCACTTAATTTTAGTAAATGAACTGATGCATCTGAATTCCGACCTCTAGATTTCCTCTGCCCGCTGGAGAGACAGAGACCTGTGCGTGGTTATTCTGATCTTACCGTGGTCTAAATTTCCTTGCCAGTGGTGTCTGTCTGTGTTTACTGCCAGCACTGAAAGAGCCTTCAATGTCTGTCCTAAATAAGTTAACCATATAAAATGTCTCTTCCTGTATTCCTTAATATTTTGAGAAGAATAATTATTTTACTTTCTAGGTGAGTTGCAATATGTGCTGTGATTATGAATCATTAAACTGAAATGAGACAAAATCATTGAGGTTTCTATTGAAAAACAGGATCTCACCTCATGAGATCTTCATTCTGAATCTGAATTTTCTACCCTATAGGACATGAAGCTAAAGGTTGTAAAAAGAAGTGCAGGGTTTTTTACTGTCCTGGTCATCTGGCCCACACAGAGCTTCTTCAGCTCTCTTGATTTTTGGAAAGTTCATTACCAAAAAGTGATGAAGTCAGAAAAAATTAGCCCCCAAAATCACACCCAAGAAATTTCTAAATTAACTATTAAAAAAAAAAGGAACACAATGTGTGTCTATGAATGCTATATGAATACATTGTTGTGCACCTTACTACTACTGAAAATGAGATGCAAATATATTGAAAAGATGCTTCTGCTAACACATTTGCAGGTAATTGTTGAATGACACTTTAAAATCCTGAAATCCTCTTTTTGAGAATTTATGTAAGTTGAAAAGTTCAGGAATATGTGAGATCTTTATGTCAAATGTCTTTTGAATAATAATCATATCTTCAGGAATATTTTGGATACTTAGAAGAGATTCACTATTTTCTTTTTAGCTGCCTTTGAACAGTGCTTCTGGGAATTATGAATTACTGGTGGAAGGCCATGCTGATGGCCGGCGTATCTTCTCTAACCGTACCAGCTTGATGTACATGTCAAAGAGCATCTCTGTATTCATCCAGACGGATAAATCTATGTATAAACCGGGACAAGATGTCATGTTTCGGGTTGTCACCATCTATCCTGATCTCAAACCTTACAAAGCATCCCAGAATATATATATACGAGTAAGTATCCACAGGAACCTAGTTATACATTGGAATTTGTCATGTGTTCCAACTTTAAGTAACAAAGATCATACGTATTGCTACCTAAATCTTGCTGTCAACACTTCTCACATTTAACACACAGCCTGACTTTTCTCCTAGGACCCTCGGAAGAAATTGATTCAGCAGTGGTTGATGGAGGAGGGTGATTTGGGCGTAGTTTCCAAAAAGTTTCAGTTGTCAATGAACCCTCCGCTAGGAGACTGGTCCATAGAGGTGGAAGTGAACGTGAGTATTAACAATGCCAAATCACAGAGATTTCATTTCTGCTGATAGATGTGAATAAAACTGTTTGCTTTGGTGAAGCCAAGCCAGAAATAAGCATGGACCATGAGATGAGGGAAATCCTTCCCTCATGGCAAACCCAAGATACTGTGCAAACCTCACAAGATTTTCAGTAGTTTGTGGTTTTGTAAGGAAAGATATTAAAAAAAGCTTACATATTTTAACCTAAGGTCTGCATTTTGATTCTAAAATACAAATGTTATTTAAAAAGTGAGTTTTTAAACAATAATATAAAAAAAAGAACTTTTGGAGTACTTTTTTTCGTTAAATGAAACGCCCTTATATTTATTTTGTAAGCCAATATACAGAAATTTATTGTGCTCTGCTGTGCTGGCAGTCACTGTCTCAAGGGGTGTGGAATCAAAGACTGTCATTCATAAATCTCTGCCTAGTTTTAGGGGTGTTTCAGCAATTCACAATGACTGAGGAGTTACTGAGGAAAAAGTAACTATGCAAAATAGAAAAGATGAATAATAAGGTGGAACTATTGCATAACGAAACTGGCATGATCTCATTTGCACGTTGCTGGTGGTACTAGTTCTATCAGTCCAGTCCTTTAAGCTGTACACTCCTCACACACCATGGAATATATTCCAAAAATAGCTGGAGGTTTAGCTGTTCAAAACTGTGTCAGGTTTATTCAGAATCCTCTAAACGCCTGTAATTTGGGAACTGCATTTCTGACTTGTCTCTGAAGGGCCACTGTCAGCCATTTAGCAAGTACACACAGGACTGCTTAATGTTCCCTAATAAGGGAGGAGATGGGGTAGAAAGCAGAAAAACTCTTGTAATCATGTATTACCTGGGAGTAATGTTTACCAGTACCAGTTATATGCTCCATAGTTTTCCATAGGCTGAGGTAGGTGAGGGTGGTGTCAGGACTCTATTCACTTGAGTGTCAGGACTGGATTTTTTGAACACATTCTCACGTGGGTGTGGAGTTGTTACTATTATCTTTGATGGGAAAAATGTGTTAAGTTGTTCCTGCTCTTGTCCCTGTGCTCAGCCGCTCCTTCCCATTCCTCTGCTGCTGTTCAGTAGCTTCTCAGTCACGCCGAGGCAGCTGTAGTAAATCTGAGATTGAGATCTAAAGCGTGCTGGGGAACTGCCCCAGATTGAAAAGCATCTCTGTGTTTTTCTTTGCCTAACCCAGACCCGTTCACTGATGGGGTTGATGGCACAGCCCTACTCACAACTGCATAGGTGTGGTTTAGGAGGTGAGGAAGCGTGGGTCAGGCATGGGAACAAAGGCTGGTGACAGTGGTGGGCTCCTTCAACACCTTGCTTGCCAGGTGAAAAAGGGTTTGGGAAATTTTGCTTGGGCTTTTTGCAAAGTCTTGAGTAATCCTGAAGTCAGTAGGACACTGCTGAAGGAACTGGAGCAGCTGTTTTCAGGATCTGAATATGAATGCCACTCCCTCCTGAAACAAAACCAAAAAGAAAAGGGAAAAAAACCTGTAAAATTGAAATAAAATTCCTTATAGATTCATCTGGGCTAATGAAACAGCTGCGAGAAAACATCCAAGTGAAGTGAACTCTTAGACTGTAGTTGATGGTATTCTAAATTTTAGCCATTTGGTCCTACTGCAGAAGGTTGATGAGCCTGGAAAACCTATGACAGGGTAGGAATAGCTCTGAAGTCATGAGTAACAAGGAGAAAGTAAATAGTTTTGTTCACTGTCTGTCCCAATACATAGCCAGAGGGCACCAGGTGAAGCAGGTAAAAAGCAATTTAAAAATAATTAAAGCAGCATAACTGAACTGTAAAGCACAGCACTGCTGGGTTTTGTGAATTCTGAAAACTCATGTGGGACCAAAAAATGTCTGTACAAACTCACAGAAGTACACTTGATTAAGAACTGTTAATTGGAGAACCCTGAGGCTTGAGCTGGCACAGTGTCAGGGCTGGCTGGCCTGGTAGATGCGGTTCTGTAGGTGTTGAACCTTGGCTGCTGCCAGACTGGACATTGACCTTCATGTTAGATCTGCTGGAGTACAACCTTTCCTAGGTTGTCTTTAGCATATTTTCATCTCATTTTCCCTACCATTAAAGTTTTAAAACTTTGCTGTTTAGCATAGAGTGTTTGCGGTTCCTAATAATAGAGCTCTAAATGCTTCAGCGGCACAAAGAATATCCAGGGGCAGGGATAATGCTCATTACTCTGTGACATTTTTCTCTGTTCATCATTGTTCCAGGAGACAGTACAAGGTAGAAAGTACTGCAAAATGCATTTGGTACATTAACAAAGTACTGTCTTGGGAAAAGATAAATTTGCGCAGAGCAGAAATGGGATCCTTTTTTTCAGTGACAGGAAATGGTTAATATTTAAGAAATGGTGCATTAAATAAGTGGAAAAAGGGGGAACTAGGAGATAAGTATCAATATAAATGAAAGTCTGAACTCTTGCATATTTGTAGGAATTGTAAATATACCAAGGAAAACTTGGTGGTTAAGAAGAGTATGAAAGTGTTTTTAAGGTTTGATAGAAACAAAAGAAATTCCAGCTGTGGCAGAGCCCAATAACATGAGGAAACAATAATTACGTGTCAGAGATGGAAACATTTAATAGGGGTGATGGTTCTGAGTGGTTAAGTGAATCTTGGTGTGGGGAGATTTGAAAAGATGAATGTCCTTAACAGAAAAGTGCAAGTGGGGTAACATGGGAAGCTACAGACTTGTCTTCTGGCATGAGAAAAACAATGACAGAGGTGGTTTGGGATTCCTCGGATAAAGAATTAAATTCTTTGTGGCTATTATGGATTTGGTTAATAAGGTAGATTTACTGATGTAACAGGTTTTTGTAAAGGCTTATACAAAATTCTAATGAAAACCAGCAATGTATGTAAAGTCTGTCAGGGAAGGGTGGATAGATTTTTGGGCAATCGACACTCACCCAGGGTGTTTCTAATATGATGGTAGAGTTTGCGAATGGAGCCGGGGAAGAAAGCTCCGTGGTGAGAGGCTGCAGAAGTCCCATCTGTTGACTGTATATCAAGGGGTCAGATGAGTCAATGGACTTATTGATTACAGTCTGTGAGTGCTGTTACAGGTTTTGAAAGGCTTTTTAATGTCGTGAAGAAAGGTATAGTGTGAACCATCTAATAGAAATTGAAGCCAGACAAATTCTCTGTGGCATATATATGTATTTCATCAGCGAGCCTATTAGTCACTGTAACAAATGGAAGAATGGGAGTGGGAGCTTCTCTATTACTTGATGTTTTAGCATCAGGAACAGTTGCCTTTTTGGAAGATGATAATAATGCAGATTGCTGGAGTAGCTGTATACTGAGATAACCAAAGCTGGGGTAAAAGGAGCTCAGGCTAAATGGTTCCTTCTGACACTAAACTCCTTGAATTGAAAATTAAAACAGAGGAGAAGAACAGTATATTATATTAAAATAATGTTGTAGGCTTTGGGATCTAGAAAAACCTGGCTATTCTTGCAGTGCTTATCCTGTGGGAATAAAAGAGCAGCTCCAAGCCCCCCCCTCCCCAAAATGTACGTTGTTTACTTTCAGATTCCTTTTTCTCAATGGTTCACACCTGATCTGCTTTAATTTTCAAATTCTGTGTTAAAAGAATATAATGACAAAGCAATATGCATTATTTTTATAGCATATGCCTACACAGCATCTTTCAGTGGTTAAGGCTGTCATGTGCCGAGTATATGGAATAACTATCGCAATAGTCACACTATCGCCCTAGGTCTGTCTTGTGGGTTGTCTCACAGGCTGTTATTTTTCTGATAGCATGACATACCATTGGATTAATGAAACCTGCAAGAAACCTTGCAGAATAAAGAAGTTTTCCGCTGGGAAATTCTTTCCAGTTCTTTTGGTTACAAATGAGCTTATACCGTGAAATATGAGGCCATATGGGATGGGATTCAGTTTGAGGTTTGTTGTGTAGGTATCTCTATGTAGGTGATGAGGTAGAGATTTAGTTGAGTGTTCAGTGAAAGCTAGTGAGTGACCCGGATCACTCCAAGTGGATATTCCTAGTTATTGCCTGGCTATTCCTAGCTCTTCTGCTGTCCAAGGGAGGTACAGGTTTTTTCTGTGTAATATATGAGGTTGCACAGACTCACCAATCCTTTCCTGATAACAGAGGTCACTGGGAGCTTAGATTTACTGCTAAAGAATACTTAGTATGCGTCTGGCATTTTTAATAGCTGTGCCTACCTACCTGTAACTACTACCGCTCGCTCTGAGCCTGCATGGCGTGCAGTGCAGTTTATTGGATTTACTTGAGGCTTTGGGAGCATCTTCAGATGGCAAACCCAGGCCGATCAACACAGGACAGTAGCTATCCTAATGACACGACGTGAGCTTTCCAGTTAAATTGTCAGCGATCCAGCCTTTCTGTCTCAGGTTTCCCTCTTTGTCTTTAAAGAGTGTTAAGTCAGCAAATACCGTTTCCCTTCCAGTGGTTACAGATCAGTTCCCAAGTGTACTGAGTTTGGATTCCTGGAAGTACTGCCTCTGAATCCTGTTTTAAATCAGATTCTGGCTGCTTGCTGCTGTTAAACATCCTGTAGTACTTTTTAATAAGAGTTCAGGTGTTAGTACAGCTGTTCCAAGAAAACTCAAGACAGAGTAATTACAGTCTGGTTCCCAAGTCTCCACCTTATATTTTAGTTGGATATCCTATATTTCCTGTTGTGGAGCCTGTTGCTGAAAGGCTTTTAGTTGCTGAGTTTTAGTAGCAGGCAGCTCCGACCAGAAGTTGCGAGTTATAAGGCATTTTGTAATCTAATTTGTGGAAGTTGTTATTTGGAAATTTGTGTTCAGATGTTGAAGAGCAGTAATGTTTCAGGTGCAGTGAGGGCTTTTTAAAGAGTATTATATATTTTTCTAAAAGCTTCAGCTATAAAGCAGGGTTCAAAATCAGCTAGAGTTGATTATGTACTTTACACTCTGAATTTTTTAACTTTTGAGGTTTTATGAAGGTCACAGTGTATCCACAATGAATTCTGTGATGTTTTACTGCTAGGCCAGCCACAGATTTCGTATTTGATACACTGAGTTTGAGATTATGTCATTCCTTAAAAAAAGTGCCACCCTCCTCCAAACTCAGACTGTGTGTAAAACCTTTGGAATTGGCTGCACATGCAGTAGTCTGCAAACAAGCACTGGTACTGAATCATTGGGTACCACTGACATCGATGGGATGCTGCTCAGTTTCCTGAGACCATGCTGGTGGATTTGGACAGAAGTTTGGGAACCCATACAGAATTTGATTTTGGGGTTTATCTCCTGCACATGAAAGTGAAGCGTGAGAGTGAAGATGAAATGCTGGTGGAGACAAAAGCCTTTGTTGCGAAGCAGAGGCGGAGGAGTGTTCCGGAGGGGGGCCGTGGGGTGGCGGTGTGGCCGCGGGAATACAGGCGGTGCCAGCGCGGCGCTTTTCCTTGGAACAGTCCTCAGACCACACCCGGAGTCTTTCCCAGTGTGTTGAGTGGTGACGCACGTCAGTGTCAGAAACGAGTAAGCAAATGGACCCAGATCAGATTTGCTTCAAGGACTTCAGATTGCCAAATAATAATTAAAAAAATTGGGGGAACGGTTCCTGGGATCCTTTCTTGGATTGACCCCAAGTGACTTCAAGCCGGACTAGTTCATCACAACAGAGCGACACCTTGACTGATGTTAGGGATTCTTAGATGTCACAGTCCACAGCATCAAAGGCTCCATCACCCTCACGATCTCAGAGTACGGATCTCTTTATGGTGCTGTTTGCACACTGCCCAGAGTATTAAGAACAGAATGTAATAGATGCTTTGCAGTTTAAGAAATGCTGATTTAGAGCAAAATGCTAATAATCTGGAAACGGTGAGTGTGTTTAAGGGGCAGGAGAAGGCATGGAAGACAGAAACCGTATTAGAATAAAGCTGTGCTGGAAACAAGTGGAATAGGCATGGGGTTGTTTTCCTATCCTAAAAAAAAACAAACCACTCTTGGTTTGTATTTATAACTATCTGCTTGTCTCAAAAGCTGCCTCTCCTGGAAACTGGTTTAACAACTTCTGCTCCAAAATATTTAAACAGCCCCACCCTGAGGAGCTAAAATGATATGGAGTGGTTGAAGTGCTGTTACTTGTCCTGTTCCAAACCAGTTGCGCTGAAAAGTGTGTGTTGGTGGGAAATCTGGCCTGGTGTACAAATCATCGAGATTACCTAGTAGGGTCTCTTCCATTCCCTGTACTGTGGAGCATGGCTTGCTCTCAGTCATAAAGGTTGTCATTTCAGAGAAGGTGCACTAGACCCACTTGAATCTCTCACTTGAATGTTTTCCACTCATTACAGTTATGTTAGCTTTTAATTTTTTTTATTTTTGACTTCTAAGGTAATGTGAAACAAAATCTCATTTTCCAGGGAGATGCTTTATCATCCTGCCAGCTGGTATAACGTTCTGTTCATGGTTTGCTTAAAGGCAAGGGTGACAAGTGTATGCTTAACACTGGAAATAAAAGATGTACAGAGAACCAGACATGAGATAATTTCACTACAGGTCATTTTCCTAAGATACCTGTTCTTAAGATTACCTGATAGCAATCTGATTATGGATTGCATGTCGGTGCTGTAGCATTTTGTATTGTAAGGATTATGATCTGCACAAATGTTGTGAAAGTAGCAGATTCTGCATATCTCTTCAAACCTAGGAATATAAATATGGCAGTTATTTTGGTGATCAGTGACTTATTCATGAAATGGGTAGCAGTCTGATTTTTACTTTGACATATTTTGCTAGGAAAAGTGTAAATATAGAAGTACAAGGGGCTTGGTCTGAGATGCCTAATTTGCAAAGTTCTTGATCAGGTAAGAGAGATCAGTTATAATGGATCCTCTTCCTAGGGTTTTTACCACAGGAGTTGTCAATTTATCCTCTCTTGCCACAGACACTCCGCTATCCGCTTGGCTATCCGTATTCAGGCTCCTTTGCCCCACATTTCAGACTATGTTCACTGTGATACTCCAACGCGTGTGATAACCTGTAGTGGTGCCACTGTTCTCGGGAATAATCAAAGTAATCGGGCTTCTGAGCTCCACATCAACATAACCTCAATTTAGCAGCAGCAGGCAATATTAGCCTTTCAAATTGGCTATCTCCTAGTGACAGGCTGTTTTCTGTCTTCATCTTCCCACTGTTTCCCAGAAGAGACTTTAGCAAAGAAGCAAAATAGGCTTCAGAAAGAGCCTCTCCCATCCTTTGGGAAGTGGAGACTCCTTTGGTTTGTCAGCCCATCCTTCCAACCCAGCTGAGCTCAGATTTTCCTCTTGGAAAATTTGATCAGCTGAGTTTCAGAGCTCCAGTTCTTGATGCTGCTGATAAATCACCTCATCCCATTTCCCTGCTGATGGCAACTTTTGGTGTGGTACTGTACAAGTCATTGAACAAGGGTTGTGTGTCTGCAGGCAAATGACATAAATGTGTGGTCAGAATCACAGAATCATCTCGGTTGGAAAAGACCTTTAGGATTGTTGGATCCAACCTAAGTTATACCTAAATCCACCACTAAACAGTGTCCCTAAGCACCTCGTCCACACAGCCTCTTAAATACCTCCAGGGATGGTGACTCTACCACTTTCCTGGGCAGCCTGTTCCAATGCCTGACAACCCTTTCGGTGAAGAATTCTTTCCTAATATCCAGTCTAAACCTTCCCTGGTGCAACTTGAAGTACTTCCACTTTAGCAAGGAAAAAAAATTGAATAAGACAACAAAAAGCAAAATTTATGTGGCTGACTACCGAGATGTTTTGGTGAATTGTCACTGTAATGAAGAACAACAATAGCTACTGAATTTCTGGTGTTCATAGAGTGGAGAGGAAGAAAAAAAATTAAAATTAATTTCCCAACGACACGCTGAATGTGGCCTGATGTACCACATCTCAAAGTTATGCCAGAATATGCTTTCAGATAACCTAATGAAAAAATTAGAAAAATAGGAAAATAGAAGAGAACACAAGGAACAATATATTGTATAGTTGTTTATTTCTTCAATTGATTATTGACTAGCAAATAAACAAAAGAGGAAGATATAACCCAAGAATTTCTCTGCTGAAGTGAATATGCACTGTAGACTGTAACAAAATTTTAGCTGCCTTTTGAGTAAATAAAGAACCGTAAGATTATATATGCTTTTGAAATGGTCTTGTCCTCTAGACAGAAAATGTAGGACCTTCCCTTTTGCATAGAGATACTTGAGTTAATTTTGTATGAGCTAGGAAAGGTATGTCAGTCATGGTTCATCATGACAACTGTGAGTACTTATGCTAGGTAGTTTTAGGCTAGGAATCCTAGTTTTAGGATTTTTGGGGTTTTTTAAATACAGTAACCAGCAGAATGTAGATGTCTGCAGATGGGAAGCTCCACCAGCTCTTCATTACATGGATCTGCTGCATGTGAGCTGTGTTCTTCAGTGGTGCAAATACATACTACTCGTGCTTACAGGAGCTCCGTAACAGGAGCTGATAATGGTTGAGCCATGACTTAAAATCACATCATGTCAGGAATTGTAATTTAATTTGAATATGAGCGGGATTTGTCTTAGAAGGTATGTTAAATTTGCAAATCTAACCACAATTGTAAGTATTTTCTCATAATTTTTTTTTTTTTTTAATAGGGTCAAGTTCATTATCAAAGATTTAAAGTGATGGAATATGGTAAGTATTACTTAAGGGCGTTTAGTAGTGGCCAAAATTGGTAGATGATTCTCCATTAATTCAGACTACCTTCCCTTGGCTAGCATGAACCTTTTTAATACTCCCAGAAAGTCTAATTTCCAAATCTCTTGTTTCTCTGAGACTGACTTTGGGAAAAAATCTCTCTCTGAGACGTGTCCTGGGAAAAACATAATCTTACCAGCTGCCCTGTTTATTTATGTTAGTTTTAATGATCTACTACTGTAGTCTGGATGTCATGCAGTTTTAAAATACTTACCTTAAGTCTATGAGATGCAGTTTTTGGCAATGTGCTCATCCCAAAATATCTGCATAATGTCTAATCATGAAGCTTGCTGATAATTCTGTAAAGCCTGAATAAGTTAAATGTTTTATATTTCAGTCTTATGATGCTTGTTCTCCTTTCAGCAAAAAGTCTTAGTCTGGGGCATGCATAGGGTTGGGATTAAAATATATCTTACCTTATATTCCTTAGGAAACTGTAATAGTCTTTGTTATATTACATGTTCTGCTCTTACTACTTAAAACAAGAAAAAGAAATTATTGTGTGAATTTAATGTTTTCTGTAATTTTTTTTCTTTAGTTTTACCAAAATTTGATGTTATGATAACAACACCATTATACTACTCTTTGAGAGAGGAAGACGTAACTGTTACTGTCACTGCAAAGTAAGTCATTGATACCATTGTCACCCTTAATCTATTATTGTGAGTCTCTAAATTTCAGAGTGAAAACTTATATGTAAAATCGTAAAAAAGTGACTGGCTAGCATCTATTTCTAGGTACTGTTGCTGTTGTAACACTGTTAGATAGATTTCAGACTTCTAGTTATTTTTTTTCTTGTCTGGTGATTCTACACTATAGACAAGACATTTTTAGCTACCTTAGTCAGCAAATTTCTTGAGTCTTTTGCTTGTGACGTATATTTTGAGGCATTGTTTTGTTCTTATGGCTCTTGTGTGGTGCTGTCCATATCATCACGTCAAAGTCTGTAGGTAGATTAACTATATTTTATTAAACCAGTTGGAAAATTAGGC
Organism: Eurypyga helias; assembly: GCF_000690775.1. NCBI lineage: Eukaryota > Metazoa > Chordata > Aves > Eurypygiformes > Eurypygidae > Eurypyga > Eurypyga helias. The sequence continues at coordinate 29,839 of NW_010262361.1, forward strand.
AAACTAGTATGCATATCAATTTTGATCCAATTTATCCCCACTGTGAATTTGAAGTATAGGCTTCTCCTGCCTATCAAAGTATCTATATCTGTAAATGGATAAAGAATTAAAAACTCTTGAGGAGTTCCAAAGAGACTTCACTGTAGACTAATGTATAAGAAGTATTTTATTTTCCAGGTGGACAAATATGTAGACAAAAAATGTAGTATGCATTTATCTCAAATAGAAATTAGCTTTATTTTGGCGAGATGAGAGCCAGGTAGAGCTACTTGATAGATCCATTCAAGAAGACCTGAAATAAAAGGTCTTCCTTAGGTTATTTAATTCCATAAAATACATACCGCCTAAACAAGCACTCCATTTATAGGTGAAATGCAGAAATGGTGGATTAACGAGCTATTTAAAAGAAATGTTTGATCTTCTAAGAAAAAGCTTCCTTTTCTAGAGGCAATGCAACTTGATATTATAAATGACCTAGGTTTCTCATAAGGGGCATGTTTTTTTTTCTTTAAATTTCCTCTTTTTTTTTTTCCACCCATTCCACTTTGCTTTTGAGTCCATTATATGCCTATGTGAATTTGGTTCCTATAGTTGTTTTGGTGTTCCACAGGGTACTTGGCTCCTTCGTTAGGTACACTCATAAGGTATTTGAAAGTGCACCTGTCTGCTGCAATAAATCCAGACTCAGATGCCAGTGAATTGTCTGAGACTGAATCCCAGCAGTGCGAAAGTTTTACAGATATGTCATCATTATTTGTAGGCAATGACTTCATTCCTGTTGACTGTTTATAGGCATAATGACTCTGTATACAAAGAGTTTATATGTCCATTACACTCATAGATGTCATAAAACCTTTTTTCTTTCTCATCTCTGGAGTGTTATTAGATACACGCATGCTACCCAGTGGCAGTATCATTTCAGGGTTAATGGCAGGCTATTACAGTAATCAGTTCTGCTCAGAAAGACTGAGTACGGGTGCAAGGCAGTGTTGTCAGAGTTCTTCCTGTAACTGCGCTACTTCATTGTTATTTCCTCCTGCTTTTCAGATGCGATATTTAAGTGACTGCCAACCAAATCCATAATGACTTAAATTTATCACATCTGAATATATTAATGATAATAGACCAGAATGATTTTAGGTTCCCCTTCCACCACCACCTTTCTTTGTCATTCTCTGATAATTAATGGCTTCTCTTATATATAGCTTGGAAACATTGGTACAAAATTTTTGGTTTATTATTGTAGATTGCTAATGGCATTTTTAGTAATGGATATGTTAGTTTTCAGGTTTGCCACAGCTGTATATTATGTTTCCCATGTAATAATGCCATTATTCCTTTGGACTGTGATTACTAAGGAGTTTGAATACAAGTATCTTGAGATCTCTCGTTTTATATTTGTAGCATTTGGGAAGCATAACAGGTCCATTTCCCATATTAGCTATGATGCTACATTGGTGTTCTGTTCAATAACTCCCAGTTTAGCTTAATATAGTTAATTTTACTATTGAGTAGTAGTAGGTTTATAGAGCACGTGTGCAGGAAAGAGCAGCGCTTCCCACTGCTGTATATCTTCTCCAGGTTTTGTGCTCCTGATTTTAGTGTCAATAAACTGGTCTGAGTATTGAAATCTCCTGTGTTTCAAAGTACAGATGCATTCTAGCCCTACTTAAGACCAGGGAAAAATATTTTTTAGTGGATTCTTTTGCCTTCAGAGCTCTTCAAGAGCCCAAGCCCTGGATATAGTGCATTGTTTGACTCTGACTGATGTGTTTCCAGGTACATGTACGGAAAACCAGTGAAGGGAACTGTAACAGTCACTTGCCTTTCTGTCTCTTACTGGACAAATAAGAGAAACATTACAAAAACAGTGGAGGTGAGTTTTCTGCTGGCAGTTTGTGGTGTAGACGCTAAGGCTGTGTCTCCTTCTGTAGGTTAAATATGCCTGTGACTATTCTCGCGTGCTGAGTTCAGCCAGCATGGTCTGTGGACAAGGGGTAACAGGTTTAAACAAAAAGCGAGTAGATTTAGATTGGATATTAGGAAGAAGTTCTTCACAGAGGGGGTGGTGAGGCACTGGAACAGGTTGCCCAGAGAAGCTGTGGATGCCCCACCCCTGGGAGTGTTCAAGGCCAGGCTGGATGAGGCTTTGAGCAACCTGGTCTAGTGGAAGGTGTCCCTGCCCATGGCAGGGGGGTTGGAACTAGATGGTCTTCAAGGTCCCTTCCAACCCAAACCATTCTGTGATTCTATGCTGTGATTTTCATGGAGAGTGTTAACCTCTCTTCAGTTTCCCAAACAAAGTGGCTTCATTCAGACTGCTTGTTGGGAATGGTACTTGCCTGCTGTGGTCCCTGGAACTGTGCCTGGAAGTTATTTTGGAGAGTGCTAGTTGGCCCAGGTAGCTTTCCAGGAGCTGCTGTAGCAGCATAGATGATGAAGGACCCATGCCCAGGAGCCCTGTGTGTGCTCCTGCACACTCAGCCCTGCATTACAAGGCCGGAGGAGACCACTGCAATTGTCTAGGGGGAGCTCTTGCATGGTAGAGACCAAAGTACTTTGCCTACTAATTACTTAGCAATTACATTGGACTTCATCTACTAGATATAATCTGGAGCATGAAATTTAAAAAGGCATGCAGCTTTGTTCTGAAGACTTAAAAGTGGTGATAAATTCATGGCATCCTTTTGGAAAATCATGCCTTTTACTTTTGACCTGTGGCCTGTGTTTAAAACAGGTTCAGTTTCTGCTCAGTGGTGTGCCTGTTGTTTTCTGTTGGCTGACTTCAGCAGTTGGCTGACTTCTGTGCCTTCAGCAGCACTTAGCCCACAGAAACTCTGAGCTCAGGGATGTTGGATAGGGTATACCCCCCTCTTCAGGCAGGAACCTCTTCACTGTATTTTTCTGTAAAGTGTATCACTGCTCTGGCCATGTAGGAGTGGATAATTCTAAATATTAGAGGGGAAAAAGAAAGGTAAATTTCTCTATAAGGCATTGTTGGCTTTAAAAAGCAATGAACTTCTACGGGATTTAATAAAAAATGGTTATTGAAGGCAAAAAAGAAAGGTCAGCGTTCATAATTTTCTGGTGCTGATACTCCAGAACTTGTATGTGGGGAGAGGCACAGGACTTAACCAGAAATGAGCTATTGTAGATGAAAAAGTGTCCTTGGCTTTGCTGGTTCAACAGTTTTTCTTTTTTTGTACATTGCAGATAAATGGATCTGTGAATGTAACCTGTAACAAGCTGAAGTTGCAAAACTTGAATGCTGATCAGTCGTGGCATCAAGGTGACAGTGATTATGCAGAGCCAATAGAAATTATCGCAGTGGTCACCGAGTCTCTCACAGGTGTGTGGCTGTGTGATGTTTCCTGAGAGAAATCCAAAGAGCAGGTAGTACTGGAAGAGCTTATCGCTGTGTGGAAGGACTTGGAGTGCTAGAAAAGCATCATGTGCTGATGGCAGTATGAACCATCTGCATGCAAATATATTTTCTGAAAAAATACATTATCTGGCCTAGATATTAAATAGTTTAACCAGCTGTTAACTCAGTTGAATACAGTTCTATGCGAAATCACCTACTAAGCAACCAAGAGATTTGTTCAGATGGGGGCTTAAAGTCAACGTCTGACCACTTTTGATGAGAAGAGCAGGCATGAAGAATTGCCTGCATTAACCTGAGTTGTACAAACTTAGGTTTAATCATAAACTTATATAACTTGTTTGTTTGTAAACCACATCAGTAGAAAGACTTCTGTAGCCTCATGTTGTCAGCTGTCTTTACCTTTTTCTAGACTAGCTGATTATCAGACTGAGCTTTCTTGTGAATTCATGCTCCACAGAACCTTGCATATTAGAAAGAAATAATTTGTCCAACATTTCTGCCTGTCCCAGAAACTAGGTTTCATTACAGACTTTCTGTAGGAACACTGGCACTGTGAAGTTGGCTCATTTGGGATTCTTAAGTTCCTTCCTCGAGTCATTCTGACATAGTCTTGGGGGAGTAGAGCACTACATGGTATGGCTTATTTAGTGTTGTGGAAGACAGTACCAGTATGTATACCACCTTTGTACTGATCATTAACTGGAACAATGAAGAGTGATAGGATTGGAAATGGTGAAAAATATGATAGAATTATGTAAAAATCATGGAAAGTTAATAGTATTGCTTCTAAAGGAATATGTTTGTTAAAAGCAAGCTGTCTAAACACATAAAATTATTAAACAGGAGGCTCCCAAAATTCAAGTACCATCGTCTTTCCAAAGCAGAGTGACTATTTTATTGAATTTATGGACTACTCTAGAGTTATAAAACCTTCTCTGAACTTCATAGCTACTGTAAGTTCTTTTCTTTTCATTATGATTTGTGCATAAACAAATGTGACTTCTGTACTTTTGCTTAGATACCAAAGTTTGCCTTAGATTTTTAAATATAATTTCCAGATTTGTTTTGAAATTTCCTCTTTCATGATATGTATTGGCAAATGCTGAAGTTAGGGGCATTTGCTCTGGAAAATTATAAAGTGCCAGAGTATGCTCTGGCATTAGCAGGATATATTTGAGTATAGTTTGTCAGCATTTTAAGGAAAAGAAATCTTTTCAGTTTCTAGATGTTTGTTTTCCATTAGGTGCTTTAAAACAATAGAGTAGTTACTGTGCCCCAACCCTCCTAATATTTGTATATGGACATGTGTATGTGTTTATACATATATATATGAAAATACAAATGCATACTTTAAATATGCTTGTTTAGAGAATTCAGTGAAACTCATCAAGCCATATTGCTTTCAAGTGGAAGTGTCTTTTCTGCCTTCTGTTCTGTCTTTCTTATACGGGCTGCAGTCCTCTCACAGTATTTCAGGTTCCTCACGCTGTCCTGGACTGTGTTCAGTACTTCTACATTTAGTAGAAATTGTATATGGCATCACTGCATTTTATTTGAACAGGGGAATACACTTTACAATTCTTGAGCCTTTGCTGTGTAAGAATCGGACCTGAATACCAATAAAATAGGCTGAATATATACTTTCAGAGTAGATTGGCTCAAGCCACACCTTTCTGCTAGCCTGGTCACTTGGGTCCTTGGTTTTGGGCCTTTTCGTTTTCCTTGCCAGCATCCCAGTTTGACTCCAGCTTCCTCCTACTCTTCCTCTTCCAAAGATTAGCTGAGTGAGAGGGATCTGAGGAATTTAACGATGCTGCAGCTGGCAGAGAAGGAGGTATCAGTTATGCTCCCAGAGGAGTGTGAAGGAACAGCTGCTGCTATCACTAGTAGGTGGAGGTCCGCATATGCTGTACAGAGGGAGGGTAGGAAAATAATGGCGGAAGAGGAGAGGTGATGGAGTGACAGACCTCTGAGTTGAAAAAGGGAAGCATTAGTTCAGTCCTTTTAAATGCAGAGGTTGAGTTTTTGAAGTGGGTAATGCAGAAGGAGAATAGTTTACTAAGGGTGAAAATCTGCCTGAATGCTGGAATAATGGTTGATGTAAGTTGTAATGCTGATTGATGGATGTTGGAGTAAAGAAGTTACAGACTGTGTCAGTTTTGGGCCTGTTTTCAGTCTTCAGTTCATTTGATGAATCCATAAAGCCATCTGACTCCATATCATCTCTGCTCATCTGGCACTTTTTCCTACATATGCTGTAATGTTAGGTTGTCCTTTGTAGTCGTAGTGAGATAAAAGTGATAAAATTAAATATTTAGGCTTCAGGTAGGGTATGCATATTTTTCCTGAGACAAGTATTTTTGCTGGAAGAGTAATTGGGATAGCTGAAAAGCAGGTCACTTTTTTGTTTCCATCTGCTTTGCTTTTGCTTTTTTTACTACCTAGAGTTATGAATAATTTTGTTCTTGGCCTGCCTGCAACGCTCACAAGGGATTAAAAATGAAGTTACTGATGTGCGAGAAATCTGAGGATGCCCTTGTTTTTATGATATGTGAGCATATTGTTACATTATGTATTGTGCATTTTTAGCTTTACCCTGCTTGATGGATGTTTTCTTTCTTTTTTTTTTTAGCTAAAGGTGACACGTTCTGATAGCAACCAGCTGACAGCTGAAGAGAGGCAGAATCTTGTCACCATCACTGCAGAACAGTCAAGCCTGCTTTTACACCACTCTTCACTTTCTCACCTTGAGAATGAGGCAACAGAGGATAGAAATCTGACGGTCCATGTCCTGAATTACACGGTCCCAGAAAATGGAATTATTGATATTGAGTTTCCAATCCTGTCTAATACAAAAACTCTGAGAGTTCAGGTATTCCTTTGTAATACATTGCTTTCAAGTAGTGACACACCAAATTATGCAGAACGTGATCGATGATACGCTGTTCCTGCCATTTGCAACAGCTGATGTCACCTACTGTTATTTTCCTTACCTTATATTCGTGTTAGAGCTGGAAAGAAAATGACAGATCCTGTCTAATGTGACTAATAATTGCAGCAAGACAGCAAGGGAAAAGCCAAAACAGATACATAACAGGAAATAAAGTGGCCCTGTACTGGCATTAAGGCTACCGTGCTCTGGTAAACAGCAATGTGTATGTGAACACCACACAGATGTGACTGTTTTGTTAAGAGCTTTGCTTTACATTGTCTCGCAGGCAGAGTTCCTCAGCAGTAGGACCGACATTGGTGTTTATGATGTGTTCAGCTCCCCCAGCCAGACTTATCTCCAGGTTAAAACAAAGAGCCAGGATATAAAGGTACGGTGTGAGACAAAACTTGCCAAGATAAGGACCGTTCAAGTTACTCGTCATGTTTCCGTACTCATCCATATGAATTGTATGCTTTTCCTAGGCCGGGAAGCCTTTTGAGCTGAGCATTGCAAGCAATAAGCCAGTGAAAGAGTTCCACTATCTGGTAAGTTACTGGTTTTACATACTGAGACAATCCAAGATGACTTTAACCAACTTGAGAAATACTCCAGTGAGTGGAATGTGATTGAAAGTTAGATTCAGCATTTTTTGTTGTGCTTTGTGAAAGAGGTGGCCCAAAAACTTCCTTTCCCCTAGCATGGTCCGTTTTGAAAGAGAGCTACGTTTTGTTACCTAGCAGAAATGCCTCTGGCACTGTACAGAGGTGCTCTCTGGGAGAAGCATATCTGTGATTTGGGTGTTATCTCTGCTTGTAGATGTAATAGACAAAGTGCGACTGTGAGAGCCATGCTGTCTCTGACTGTGCAGAGCACCCATGATGGGAGAAGAGGCAGGGATGTCCCGGGAGCAGCCTAAGCTAGGGCTTGTCAGCAGGTCCTGCAGGTGGAAGCAGGCAGTTGGCGGAGCCTGTACGCAGGTTCAGGGCTGTGAGGGCTGAGCCTGCAGGCACAGAGTGAGAAGAAGACCTGCCTTGATGAGAAAACAGATGGTCCGGTAGGCAGGATAGCATTGCTAATGAGAGAACTTAATGGGAAGCATCTTAAAATACGTGGCTTGACTAATGGCTTGTTTAATGTCTCAGCTGCTGTACGATACCTTACAGCATCTGGGTTGAAGGGTTTATTATACATACCATCGTGACAGCGGCAATTCTTTTTCTTTCAGAGACTTTAATAATAGAATGAATAAGGATAAACCTTAGGACAATATAAAATGTGGACATTCATGTGTATTTTCCAAAATAGAAGCACCCTCTAGAAGATATAAAAAAAAAAAAAAGGTCCCTGCTGTCTTCATTAGTAAGTGGTATGGCCTAATAGGAACAGATTTAGAATGAAAAAGCTTATGCTGTGGGCCTGAACCCCTGGTATTTCGAGGTGCCTTCAGACTAGCTGTAGTCTGATCTGGTAAAATGAATGCCTGATCTCAACTGGTATGTGTTAATGGGCCTCAGTTCACACTCTGCATGGTGCAAACCAAAGTGTAGTAAGTAGGGATGTTTAGGAGATTTGCTTTTAAAATTGTATTCTTGATCCAAACTCAAATGCGATGTCCCACATGTCCCAGCCATATTACTGTTCTCACAACGTATGTTGTGCTGTGCGTTCATCACTGTAGTTCTTTACTTGTCCATAATGATACAGGAATTAAAGCATGGATAAAGTCTATTTCTAATATTTAAATATAATACATGACTTGCCTGTTTCACACCCAGTCTCATAGAACTGGTCAACCACTTAGTAGAAAAAAAAACCAATCACAGCTGTATGCCTCTTAACAGATATTTATAGAAGGAATTGCAGATCTTATGACATAGTGAGATACCAGCAGATAGAGTGTTTATTTTTTCCCTTTCAGGTGTTATCTAAGGAACAAATTATGGCTTTTGGCACAAAGACTGCAAAAACATTCACTTTAACAGCAGAAAATTCTTGGGCTCCTTTGGCATGTATACTTGTATTCTACGTTGATGAGCTTGGAGTGGTTGTAAATGATGCTATCACTGTTCCCATTCAGCCTGTTTTGGATGACAAGGTAACTGCCTATACTGAACTTGAGTCTGAGGCCATGTTTTTATCTGTTTGTTGCGTGGTAAACAGTATTTTAGATCATAGGATTGTAAATGTAAAAATTTGCTCACTGAACAATTAATCTGAGGTTTGTGGAAGTCCTTGGACAGACTTTTCGTAATACCAGTGCAGTTAGGGTTCAGCTATAAATGTAGAGCTGTTGCATATCTGAAACAGATTTCTACTAGCCCTACGTTGGCCACATAAACAGATGCACAGCATCTCCTTGTGTTTTGTTCAGTTACTGAGCTGAAGATTGCTCTGGCCAGGGTAGTGGAAGGGTACTCCTAAGTGTTTTAAGTGTGGAACTCTACTTGCTCTAGCCAGGCAGTGGTCACATTGTACGTGGTGTGACCACAAGGAGCCCAGCGCACAGCCGTGTTCCTGAGGAGACTTGGCAGAAAGACCTTCCTTCCGTAAGCTGTGAGTGCTCCTGGCTTTCCTGTGGAAGCACGGAGGAAGCCTTTTTTGTCTGTGTCGTCAGTGAATGTGACTAGTGTTTCTGTTTCATGTGACCATGCATACTTTAACTCAGAAAAGCTTGAAGAGGAGTGGGAAAATGGCTATTGGAGCAATGAATTGATTTTTCCAACTTATTTACCAGGATAAGATTTGGTCCTTTGTGCAAATAAAAGCATCACTGACTTTTTACAGGTGAGACCACCCAAAGGCTCTCAATGAGTTAAAATTCTTCCTCCCCTCTATAAGCTATAACACTTATAACCAGACATCAGTAAGGAGGCAGTCTTACTCCTGCCTTCAGAATTTCTCCATTTGCTTCATGATTTATCCAAACTCAGGGTAGGAGCGTTGTTATCACAAGATAAGGAAGTGGAGAGGCAGGATGACAAGATAGCTGCAGGTACGTGTTTGTTGATTACGGTTATTATGTACCAGTGTCTGAAGAATCTAAATAAGTAGAAAACAAGTAAGATAATTTAGTTGAAACTCAGGAGTCTTAGGGTAGATATAGGTAGATGTTTCTAATGAGGAGGGCATAACAGTTTGATTCAGCCATCTGGAAGCAAATTGAAATCTTTCCACTGGTTGTAGTGTTTACAAATAAGATTGCATTATGTTTTGTAGCAATGAGGTAAGTAAGGCCTGATCCTGAAAATATTGGTTTGATTAAATGTAGTTTATGGATTAAAAGCACGATCCTAATATATTTACAGAGTGGATGAAAAATTAAGACAACAAATTATGAGAATTTAATATCAACCTTACTGTATAGTTAAAAAATGTAAGATGAGGAAAGAACTAATTTCAAAGGCTTCAAAATTGCAAGCTATTTCCATTTCACCATTTGAATGTGAGCCGCTGAAATTAATCTAGTACTATGGGAAGCTACATTCTCTGTAATTTGTAGCCTTGTCAAGCATTTAATTTCTGTAAATGAGTTGGTAAAATCAGATATACAGAGCTGCAGTGCCACAGTGTACCCAGAAACAAACCATTTTTCTGCATGAATCAGTCTGATGCCCATTTACAGTGAAACACTTTGTGCTAATCCCATTTATGCTGGTAACATTAGTTTGATTGCTGTTGCGCTGTGATCTTCATGCTAAATGTGCATGGAAGATACCATTACACACGTTTATCAGAGGAAGGGTTATGGTGGCTCTAGATTCAGACATCTGAATACATGTCTATACATGTAGGATCAGGATTCGGTTGCTTAAGCACAAGACATCTAGTATCCTCCAAGAGGCCAGAGGGTATTCAAGATGTCGTCATGGGATGGGTGGATGTTTCACAGGTTCTGTGGGAGACTTACCCCTTTCTGCAATGGGAGCTGAGGGTCAGACAGCATGCTGTGAGACATCTCAAGAGGTTCCAGGTGCCCTCAGGTAGCTGAGTCTCATCTCTGTATGTGAATTATGTGTCTAAACTCAGTTTACAGAGAATGAGTCTTCCCAAAAGAGTGGTTTTAAGTTATTCTTCCTGGACTCCAATGCCTGCTCCAGAAGGGAAAGTTGTATCCTGTCTGGCAGCACCACTGAGCACATCTTGGATACCTTTTAAACATCTCAAATGGCACTAAGTGCCAGTGTTTATGTAACTGAATCTGACCTGCAGCACACAGTCAGTGGAGCCTGTAGGAGTGTTTTCTTCACCAGCACTTGGATTTATGCCTCATGGTGAACCAAACTTCTACCCAGTCTCCATTATTCCTTTTGACTCTGTGTGTGATGAGAGCTTAAAACACTGAACTGAAACGTGGACAGCTAAATGTAGGTAACTTAAGTGTGGAACTGAATTCTGCATCTAGACTTCGTAGTAGTAATGTTTTGATGAGGGAAAAGACTAAAATTCTTCATTTTAAACAGACATTTTGCATTGTCATCTGATGCAGTAGGGATGGGATGCATTAGAAATACCTTAGAGCAGGTGACCCTTCCTCTCTTCAGTACCCCAGTGGAAGGCATGCTGATGCTGTATTAGCCTCTTTATTTCCTTCTTCCATACATCTGTTACATATGTTCATCTTCTGTGTTGATCTCACCATGGAACGCTTAGATGTAATCTTTGAGGGTTGAAGTTTTTTCCAAAATAATCTTTCCAATGTTGTGTTGTGCATTGATAAAGAGGGAACACATTTCTCTTACTGCCCTTAGCTGTAGAAACTGGTGTATCCTTGTGTCTCAAGAGATTGCTGCTTGTGTACCAAGAGCTGGTTGAAGTGACAACAGATCCTGATGCTGTCTTCCCACCAGCCCCAGGAACTGATCGGCTAGAAGAGCAAGAGAGCATAATCAATGCCGTAGTATTTTCCCAAAGGTCTTAGGAAAAGCAAATCCAGAGTCTTAATTATAGCCAATTAAGCTAAGCAAATGCTTCCTCGGAGTTGTTAGTGGCTGTAAAGTATCACTGTATAATTTAAACAAGTGCTGTTTTTCACTTTTTTCTAGATTAAAATCTCTTGGAGCAAAGATAAGGTCAAGCCATCTGAGAAAGTCTCCCTTAAAATTAGTACAACAGAACTAGGATCAGTAATTGGACTTGCAGTTGTTGATAAAAGTACAAAGCTTCTAGGAGAAAGTAGCGAAATCACAGAAGATTCTGTAAGTAAATGGGGGAAAAGTGGTTTTCATTGTTGTGTGCATGAAAGGTGTATGTTTATGGAAATGTTAGAGTTTATATGCTGAATGAGTAATGTTCTTTGGGTAGGATTTTCAGTCCTTAATTATGCAAATATTTTTTACTGCTGCAAGCAGTTTGTCAACACAAGCAGGAAAGACTGAGACTTTACAAGGTAATAGGCCCAGCATTTCTAATTCCAATCAATACTTTATTGTTTCTTAATTTAATGAACTGCTCAGTTAACACTTGGCAGTTTCTTCTTTCTGGAAGGAAAAAAAAAATCATGAAAAACTCCCTAATGATTTGTGCTTTTTACTCTTTAAAATTAGTAATATTAAATAAAGAATTGTAGTTCTTGAAGAGCAGAATAAATTACTCATCTTTTTGAATTTGCTTTAATTGCAGAAGCTCTAGTGCATCAACAGTTTGAAAGAGCTTACAATATACGTCATTCCTAAGGTGCTCAGATGTTGTAGCTTAAGTGCTATAGAGTATTAGTGGGCTGTAGGCTCCTGTTTCAGGCTTATATAGTCTTGGTCCCTCTCCATTAGTCATGAAACCATTGCAGCGTAATCCTCTTCATCCTGTCACGGATTCATTTCTCTTTGACATGAGAGTGAAGTGACTGCTGCTTGAGGTACAGCTCTGTGAATTAGCATTTACAACAGTGAAAGTGATGAAAAATGTGCGTTTGCATTCACCCTTTGGATGATTTTTTTTTTCTTCATGTCTTAGGTCTTCCATGAGCTCAATTTATACAGCACAGCGCAGTATTTCCCTCTGGTCAGAGGTTCTTTTGGTGTCTTTCAGGTACTTTTAAAATTTTTAAAATTTTAACTAACTTTTTTTTTACTGCTTAGTGATTTGCACATCACTTGCTAGAAGAAAATACCCTTTTTAAAGTTTGAGAGTGTAGACAATGTACTGTTTTCATGGCTTATATGGGTTTTGAATTGTGAAATTTATCAATATGTAAATACTCTGAAATATGAAATATGTTTATACTTTCATAAATATGGATTATACTTGATACTGGCTTCCTTTTGAGAAGTTTTCGGTCATTAAGGGAGTATTCAGACTGAGATGATCTCAGTTTTGTTGGTTCCTATGCATTACTTGCTTTAGTTCTGATTGCTTTATTATGATGACTTAATTGTCTTAAAAAGAGAAAAAAAAAAAAAGAAATTAGATAAGCACTGTTGGTCCTGAATGTCCTGTATTGAGATATACTGTATAAATTTTATCCAGAAATGCAGCCTTTGGGTATCAACTGATGCAATTCTTGAGGAGGATAAGGAACATTATCTTTGTAAGTAATGAAAATAAATGTAGCCAAATCTAATTTACTGAATGGGGAAGGAGGTTCATGGGCCCTTGTTAGGTCATCTTACTGTACTTCATAGAGGCTGCATCCAGCCTCGCAAGCTATTACCATTTCAAGGTTCAAGACCTACAAAATGCATATGACTACTATTTTAAATACTTCCTTTTTGACACTGTCCTCCGTGACACTACCCATTAAAGGCCAGAGGGTGAGTGGAGATTTTATTTGCAGTTCCAGTTGATACACATGGCAGTAGTTTGTCATGTGTAGCCATATAACACCAGTTCTATAAGCACTCCAGAGAGGCCATGTAGGAATATAAGTTTGTGTGAAATGTTTTTTATTCTTAAAAAACCCAAACAAGAACAAAAATAGTTCCTAATGTCACAGGGTATTGTTACCATACGTAACAAAGCTGTAGATTATACTCCAAATATTGAATTAAGTTGACCTTTCTTAATGTATTAATTTGATTTTGCTTAAGCCTAGATATTTTTAGGTAGGACAATATTTTTTATTTTGTAGACGGTGGAATGATACCCATAGAGGATGGCTTCGGTGGTGGTGTGCCGATAGCTAAAAATGGACTTCCTGATTTCAGCAATCTTTACGTGAGGACACATTTTCCAGAGACTTGGCTTTGGATTGACACTAAAACTAGGTATAAGACTAGAAGCAAATGGAAACTGTTTTACACTTGCCGTTACTATTTTGTAGGTTTTAGTAGCATTTGCACTGGTGCTGAAGAACACTGCTTAAAAATGTAGTATTATTTATATTCTACTACCACCTAGAGGCCACAAGTGAGATTGGAGACCCACCAAATGAGGCGTTGTACAACTGCACAAAATAGGACAATGCCTGACTGAAGTCCTTGTAGTTTCAACAGAAACTAGATAAAAATCCTGGACACAAAAGAAAGTCCCTTTTGCAGACAGGGAGATAACATAGAAGGAGACCTAGTCTTTTTCTCTACAGTGCATGAGAAGATGGTGATTAGCCCAGAAAGGGAAATCTGTTCCTGTCTGTACCCAATTCAGTGAGTTGTTCAAATTGTCAAATGATGGTGAAATCTGACCTGTGTTGGAAAGCACAAATCTTGTATTGTTTCAGAGCTGAGAACTTTGGGAAGCAGCTGTCATCTGGGATTGTTTTAAAGGTTCTGTAAAAGTTGCCTACATGTAATGTGATTCAATGTAATTACCTTCAATTCATGTAATTTTAAATTTTTTAAATCATTTTGATCCCATCACAAATACACCTAAATGATTAGGAAAAGAAAACCAGATAATCAGCAGCTTTTCCTGCCAAGACTTTGGACTTAATTTCTGATGAATTTTAAACATTTATGTCCACTTACTGCATGCCTGTAAATGGATGTTTTTGAAAGTCTGTTCTCCCCTTCTGCCATCAGATCTGACACAGACACCACAATGGAAGTCTTTGTGCCCGATACCATCACATCCTGGGTAGCCAGTGCTTTTGTGATGTCTGAAAACAGCGGGCTGGGAGTGACGACTGCACCAGTGGAGGTACGTTGGCACTAGACAATTCTCCTTTAAACACTGCTAACAGTTATTACTGGAATCTGTATTTTAATTCTAACAGCAGCCATCTCCTTATGCTAATGAAGTGATTGAGGGGCTGTGTGTAGTCAAACTGTGGAAAAAAACCATCCTCACTGAAGACACATGTGGTACCGTATCTGCCTCCCCTTCCTGCTCAAATCAGTATCTCACACATTGCACAGATATTTGGGTGCCTATTTCTGTTGGAGCAGTTGTTTTGTTAGACCACTTCTGGGATGTGCCCACTTCAGCAGAATCTTTGTATGTAGAAAGGGGAAATGACTGCCCAAGGACAGCGTATTTCTGTGTTTTCTTGGTTCTGCCGGGAGGGCTTTCCATGAGTTGATAGTGCATGCAGGGAGGTTTGCACAGACTAGCTGGGAAGAGGTGGCTGGGATGAGAGATGCATGTTGTCTGCTGGAATAATAGTAGCACTGTGGTACTTCTTGAAAGGCTGTGAGAATTGGGATTATTCAGCCTGGAGAAGAGGAGGCTCTGGGGAGACCTTACGGCAGCCTTCCAGTACCTGAAGGGACCTACAAGGAAGCTGGGGGGGACTTTTTACAAGGGCCTGTAGTGACAGGACAAGGGGTATCGGGTTTAAATTGAAAGTGGGGAGGGTTAGATTGGATATCAGGAAGAAATTCTTCACAGAGAGAGTGGTGAGGCACTGGAACAGGTTGCCCAGAGAAGCTGTGGATGCCCCATCCCTGGAAGTGTTCAAGGCCAGGCTGGATGTGGCTTTGAGCAACGTGGTCTAGTGGAAGGTGTCCCTGCCTGTGGCAGGGGGGTTGGAGCTAGATGATCTTTGAAGTCCCTTCCAACCCGAACCATTCTATGATTCTCTAACAATAACCCAAGGAGGGAGGATGGGAGAATGATTTAAAGGCTAAATTCTGGCCTTGCTTTCATCTGTGTGTCAAAACCAGTCTTGGACTAAGCATAGGTGCTACTTGTTAGGTAATTTAGGATGAGGAGCAGAGTGAACAGTGAGAGCCAGCAGTAGGATGAGATGCTTCTTGCTGACGAGTTCCTGTCTCCCGAGGCTCTTTTTGTGCTTTTGTTAGAGGAGTTTAGCGTTTTAAACTAAATTCAGCACTCCTCAGGTTAGATCTCTAACCTGACATTCCCAGCGTACAGGTGCAGTTGTCCTAGGCTCACTGTGTTCATGGAAACAGCTACTTAGAGGGCGTTATTTAGCCTGTTTAAAATAAGAATTACTTTTTGAAGTCTCATTTAGCTAGTATTTTGTATACGCAGAATAATCAGGACTTTTTACAAGAGCCTGTAGTGATAGGACAAGGGGTAATGGGTATAAATTGAAATCAGGGAGGTTTAGATTAGATGTCAGGAAGAAATTCTTCACAGAGAGGGGGGTGAGGCACTGGAACAGGTTCCCCAGAGATGTTGTGGATGCCCCATCCCTGGAAGTGTTCAAGGCCAGGCTGGATGCGGCTTTGAGCAACCTGGTCTAGTGCAAGGTGTCCCTGCCCATGGCAGGGGGGTTGGAACTAGATGGTCTTTAAGGTCCCTTCCAACCCAAACCATCCTGTGATTCTATGATTCTATAATCCTCTGAAGGTAGTTATCCCATTCCATTCATTATGTAAAGACCCTAGTGAAAACATGTTCCTAATTGAGGCAGCTGCACTTAAGTGTCTAAGGTTAGAAGGGTTCGAACTGCAGGACTGGGTCATAGATTTCCCACTTGATGCCAGGACTAGTGCACGCATAGCTTGAAGACAGCCGTTTACCCATTGAAGTTCTCATGCCCTCAAATTCTTGGGGAGGGGCAACTTCTGGGATCCAAACTGAGATCTAGGTCCAGATTTCATAGTTGGCTGCTACAACAGGCACAGAACATGTGCTTTGAACACCCTGATCATAACTCCAACACAGAATTTGGAGCCCAATCCGGATTTTGTGGCTGAGGCTCCTTTGAGACTGGAGTCGTGATTCTCATTTCTCTCACTAGGCTTGGCAGAGATGGGACAGAAAGAAGAATAGTTTTCTGATTCAGACTGTATGAAAATATATACTTGGCCTCTCATCCTCAAATTTGAGAAGGCTGCAAGTAGAACAGATTGAGATTATTATTTAACTATAATCACCCACATGCTCTGTGCAGTACTTCACTCTTGTTGGGATGATTGTGCTTAGAGTTCCATATGGCTGAAACATGTTAATCAGTACCATTCAGAGAGGCAAATAAAAGAAATGCATGAAAACTGTAATGGGGAAATAATCCCGTCTGTGTGATTAATGTAGTTTACTGCTTTGCATCTTGTTTTTATTTGACTTCTACTACATAGCGTCGATAATTTTACCCTATAATATTTTATTGTAATATACTGGGATATTCCTGAGTGTAAAACTTTAGTACTGCAAGAGTTTGAGAAAAACAGAACAAAAAAACCCAAAGAAAATAGTTACATATGGAAAATCTCAACTAAGAATTAATCAAAAATTCTGCACCTGAACGTCTCTGATGTGTAATATCTGAAGAAGTTTTTGACGCTGAACACTTTGAAAAAACAACTTTTCAAAGTCTTAAAAAGGAAACATTGGACTATTTGCTAGCTAAAAAGCAAACTGAGGTTTTTTTGGATCTGAAACTCAAAACACTTGGAAGACTTTTTTTTAATGAAAACCAAATTAAAACCATTTTTAGTTGACATTTCAGTAATAAAGGATATCATGCTTCATCCATTCTTACTGTACAGATGTTCATAAACAGTGAAATTTTGATCCCATTCAGCTTGATGAGAGCTTACCACTGACGACTTAGAGCCAAGACTTCATCCAAAAACCTCTGTTCTCAGATAAAAGTAACTGCTTGCTGGTATATTTCTGCAGATTTTCTTTTAATTAAGAAAAGATGTATTTTTAGAACTACAATTAAAAAACTTGTGCCAAGATTAATCTTACAAAATAACATGTCATTCTAAGGTGCTGATGAATTACAGAATTTGGGAGAGTTATTTTATATTCCAACATGCGTTTCTGCATGGACATGAAGATAAGGCAACTGACAGATTCTTAATCATCCATTACTTGTGCCCTCAAAACAGTTCACAGTTACCTTAATGGCATCTCAGGACAGATCACAACTTCCAGACTTGCCAGATGACAGACTCTTAGTCCCAATTCAGGTGCTTCTGTTGGAACTTGATGTGTCAGCAGCTCTAATCTGAAAGGCACCACTGAGTTCTCACAAAGGTGCTAATGACCAGAAGCATCTTTGGTTTCTGCTTCAGCCCTGCAGTAATACATTTTGTTAACTGCACAGTACGAGTACACATACTATGCCATCTGAATATAAAAGTGATTAGAAGACAAGTTGTATAGTCATTTTCTTGCTGGTATCTGATTGTGTGGGTTCACTGCTGATTTTCTTTTGCAGCTAGAAGCTTTTCAACCTTTCTTCATCTTCCTGAACCTTCCATACTCTGTCATCAGAGGAGAGCAGTTCATTTTAGAAGTGAACATCTTTAATTATTTGAAAGAAGAAGCTGAGGTAAAATAACAGTCTCTTTGTACTTGAATGTTACTAGACACTGCAGTGTTTTCATCATCGGTGGAGACCACGTCTTTTTCTTGTGAGAAATTTAATATGTTCTTCAGTGACAGACCATAAAGCTATTTCTCTAGACACAAAAAAGGTGTCAACTTATGAAAGCAGTTTTTCAAAAATAACAATTCGTATTGCAAATGTTACTGTGTTTACAGGTTACTGTGATCCTGGATATGAATGATGCTTTTGAAATTATTCTGACATCCAATGAAATAAATGCTACACAAAATCAGCAGTCTATATCTGTGCCTAGTGAAGATGGGAAAACTGTTCAATTCCCAATCAAGCCGAAACAGCTGGGAGAGATTCCCATCAAAGTGACAGCAATATCTTCTGCTGCTTCTGACGCTATCATCCAGAAAGTTTTAGTAAAGGTAAACAGTCTGCAGCTTGGCTTGTCTGAAATAAATTGTTCCCTAAAATAGATGACAGAGTGTAGCAAAAAAGCAAACTGATTTACTTGTCTGCCTCTTGCTCTGTAAGGTTGGTTTTAGGTCAGGTGGCTTTAAGTCGAAACCACTTCTAAAATAATTTCTCCCTTAAAATTCTTTAGATCCCCTTCCAGGAATGAACATAGATCTGTTCTACAACAGATCGTATGTCAAATACTTCTGAAAACAAGGGGAAACATGTTTGTGCACCAGTGAACTGCTGATGCTACAGTTAGTTTAATGATCTGGATGGGCAACCAAATAACTATATTATGGATAAATGCAGTCGGTTTTGCCATACACTTGGTTTTAGTTCAACGCCTATTTTATATGAATACTTCTGTATTTTATTAGTGGTGGTAATTTGGCATCCAAATTTCTGATAAACCAGAAACTGGTAAGTCTTGCGTATCTTTGGACATCTAAGTCTGATTCATGTTAGGCTGCATTTCAGTGAAAGGTGGTAGGCACTTGTACTTCTCATCCTAAAACAAATGCTTAAGATCATAGAATCAGAGAATGGTTGAGGCTGAAAGGGAGTAGTCCAGCCTTCCTGCTCAGAGCAGGATAAACTACAGCAGGATGCCCAGAACCATGCGCAGTCAGAACCATGAACGGTCAGGTTTTTAATATCGCCAAGGACAGGGACCTTGCAGCCTCGCCAAGCAGCTTATTCCAGTGTTTGAAGACCCTCACGGTTAGAAAATTTACTTTTTTAATGTTTAAAAGGAAATCCCTTTATTTCAACCTGTGTGTGTTTCCTCCTATTCTGCCACTGAGAAGAGCCTAGCTCCATCTACTTTACAACCTTCTTCAGGTATTTATACACACTGATGAGATACCCTGAGCCTTCTTTTCTCCAGGCTGAACAGTCCCAGCTCCCTCAGCCTCTCCTTAGACCACTATCCTGCAGGGTTGTGAGCTGTTTAGGTGGAGCCACTTAGTGTTCTTTCTGTGGAAGTTCAGTTGTTCTGCAGAAGAGAATAAAAGCTTGTTGGACTAAGGTCTAGTCAGAGCAAAGAAACCCATTTATCTTCTCTGTTTCAAGAATAATTTTTCTCAAGGGATTTTGCATGTATGAGGAAATGAAACCTTTATGGTCACGTACCTAACTTCAGTTTAAGTTCTCCTTGCATGACAGGCCGTGGGATTGCAGGCTGCATGAAAGGTACCACCTCTGGCCTTGGCTTATGCTTGGCATGGAGCTCCGTGGAATCAAAGATGCTCTCATTATCTTTGTGGGTGTATTTTTGTAATTAACATGTGGTCTCAAGAAGTAAATAGTAGTGGAGGTAGGTCTTGATAAGAAAAACATTTCTGTGTCAGTTTGGATGGGCCAGTAGCTCAGGTTCTTGATATGTTTAGCAAGCAGCACAAAATACCTGACAGTGTTTTAGATCCTCAGTACAGCAAGTGTGCAACCCCAGTCCTAAAAGCAACACCCAGTTGGAGATTACAATAATCCTGTCTGTCTTTATTTTGATAGGCTGAAGGATTAGAACAGACATATTCCCAGACAGTCCTTTTGGATTTAACCGAGAGAAAACCACAAACAGTGTCGAAAACTTTGGATTTCACTTTTCCATCTGATGTTGTAAGTGGCAGTGAGAGAGTGCAGGTCACCGCTGTTGGTAAGGATAATTTTGTTCCGTTTCTTTCCATCTTTACTATTTGCTGCTCAGCCGTTTGTCTTTTTTTTAAAAGTAGTTTCTTGCCTGCTGGGCTTTTGTTGAACTCTGTATCTAAGATATATGTGTCCATGATCCAGCAGCTGGCATCTCCTGCACTGCAGTCATAGGTGGTTTTTAAACAACACAGCAGTTACCAGTAGTCACTAGAAGTAGGAAACTGTCAAATTGGTCAGGGAGGCTGCTGTGTAATAACTTGAGCTACCCTAGCAGGGTTTGCCAGAGGTTTTCTTGACTCCTTTCTGAAGGAGCCTTACGAGTATGGCTCTGGCTTTATAGGTTTTTAGGGAACTTCATTAATTTTTATTTAGTTGCTATATTAATAAGTGGAATCATTAATTCAAAGTAATTTATCATCATACATGGAACTAAGCATAGGAAGACTTTATGGATGGAGTGTTATTCCTTTTGATTGGTACTGACTATCCTTTTTCAGAGTTAGAGGAGGAGCTGGGTTTTTGTAAGGAAGGTCCTGCAAAGTTTGCTAGTGACCGGTTTTAATTCTGCTTGTCTGAAGAATAGAATCTAAAATCTGACTAGTTGCTGTTTCTTGTGACACCTAGGCTTTGATAACTGTTGGTGAGAGGAGAAATACAGCAAGTTTCAAATATATACCATTACTGTAACATTTTCCTGAATAAAATGTCTTTTTTTTTTTTTTTTAAATGATGACTGAAATTACTTTGTAGTTGGAAAGATCTGTGGGGAGACGGGACAGTGGACACAAAGCTTATCAGATCATGAAGGATGCATGTTTAATGAAGTTTTCAGCCCAATTAGTGGTGTTTAGTACAAATGTTCTCAGTGTATCATATTTTCTCCCCATTTAGATGATACCACCTTTAATGTGTTAGGTATGCATTTATTTGCAATAGGCTTTAATTTACTTCTATTAAATTTTGTCTTTCAGGTGATTTACTTGGGCCTTCTATCAATGGTTTGGCGTCACTGATTAAGATGCCTTATGGCTGCGGTGAACAGAATATGATCAATTTTGCTCCAAATGTTTATATTTTGCAATACCTGACTAAAACCAGGCAGCTGAGAGAGGATATTAAATCAAAAGCTATATCATTTATGAGAAAAGGTCTGTACGCTTAAAAGGAAGATAGAGGATTTTTAAGAACTCTTGCTCATAAGATATCTGTGACTGCATTTGGGTTTTAAAGTACTGCTGTGTTGGTGCCCTGAGAACTGGAAGTAAAGCCCATCTTCCTCTTTCTTTCCCTCTTTCTTCAGGGCTGACAGAATTAAAGAGTGAACAATTTTGTTTGCAAGGGCCAGTTTGCTCAGTAAAAACATGTAGGTAATTTTTAGAGGAAAACTGGTTTAGAAGATAATTTATATGGTTTTCCTTGGTGGTTGTTAACTCTCCTTTGATAAAACCATGTGTGAGCAAACATTTCTGGCCTCTCCTTGAGGCACAGAGGTTGAAAATCAATCAGTGGGCAGTGGGAACCATATTCATCCCATGTCTGTGTCTTCAGTGGCATCATCCCTATGCTACCATGTCCTCATAGAGCTCAAGGAATGGTGTTTGCACTGGTGGCTGGTGTTTGCCCACCCAAGTTTTAGACTTTAGAAGTGGAAAGCTGGAAAATTTTAGTTGGAAATTGTTGTATATTTTAACCTGGAAATACTCCAGGGCATCACAAAGTGATAATAAGTAATTAAAATAATAGAAAATAAAACATGTGACACAGTTGCTCACCACCAGTCAAATGCCAACTGATGCACAGCCAGGTCCCGAGTAGTGACAGCCAGAGCCAGAGCGCTGGAGCTCGAGAGCAATTGCAGCAGAGTCTGAGCGAGCCCCACGAGTGACAGCACAACCGGGAAAGCCAGCTGAGCCACCAACTCACCCATGAACGAGCAAGCAAAGGAGTTGTCAAAGCAGCTAACAGAGGAGTTAGCGAAGGAGTTAAGGACCTAACACAAGACTTAGCAAAGGAGCAAAAAAAGTTGAGGAATTAGCAAAGGAGCTAGGAGCTCCCAGCCCGCTCCCCACTTACATACCAAACAAGACGTACTATGGAATGAAATACCCCTTCGGTCAGTTTGGGTCAGCTGTCTGAACTGTGTGTCCCCCCGCGCTGCTTGTAGTGAGCGAGTTGGGAATGCAGCTGCAGGTTCAGAAGCTGAGAGGGACCTTGAATTGGTGAAAGCACTCTTCATCACCAGCTAAAAAGATACCTTATCAGTACTTTTCTCAGGGTAAATCCAGATCCATAGCTTCAGATCAGCCACTGTGAAGAAAGTTAACTCTTTCCTAACTAAAAGTAGCACAGCTTCTCTTTGCTTTTTGGATCAGACACTGTCTGCAGTGTGCTGGTACTGCAGTGTACCGGTACTGCAGTGTACCACACCTGCCACATAGCAGTCGGCATGCTGAGATAAGGAGGAATGAGACCACCTCATGTGAGCTACACTCGTACTGAGGCACTGTGATGGCATTTTCAAATTTTGTTTGTTCTCTCTAAATCTTTGACTTTTTTTTTTTAATTTTTCTTTTTTTAAAGCTGTTGAAATTTTCCTTGGAAAAGATACAGCTCAAGATGAATTTTGAAGTATGATGAAATACTTGCAACCCTAAGATAGAAAAGAACCACAATCTAAAAGACAATTTTCTTTCTTTTTTTTAAAATATTGATTCAGTCGTTGCACTGATTTTTTTTTTTTTTGAATGTAATCTTAACATCGAATTTTATCTTTAGTTTGAGATGTTTTATAAGCTCAGTTTTTGAATGGATTGTCATGGACTTTAATTTAAAACAGACCTTTTTTTCTACATGACAGAATCCGCTAAGTATTTGTAAAAGCAACCTCATAGTCTGAAGTTAATATAATTAATTTTAAGGCTAAATGCTTGTGACAATGCAAAGACTGCTGTGTGATCTTTCTTTTAGCAGTTTTTATTTACCTAGAACAAAGGCAACACAAAAGAAAAGTTGCCTTTAAAAGAAATGGCTTCAGTTGTGGGAATGACAGATCCCATCATGAAATCACTTCTTCAGAAATGAAAAAAAACCCGTGTTGGTCTGAAAACTTTGGTGCTAGACCCAAAGCAAGCAATGAGTTTGAGCAGTATTTCCAAGCTTTTTGAAACATGAGACCCTTCAGTCTTTCACACATTTCTGAAGTCCTTTCCATCCTGATGTGCACTTCTTTCAGCCTTGCTCAGTGAGCCTCCTGCATCTCTTGGGTTTCAGACTGTCCTCTGGGAGAACTAGTGTACATCTTCATAATAGGATCCTTCTTCTCCTTGCCTTTCCACTTGTACGTGTTGACATTTGAAGTGTCATTTTTCATGTCTGATTGAGTGTCTGTTGGAACGAACGTGGTGCTTCACAGCCCCTAGGTCTCCTGTTCCAGCATTTCTGCAGGCTTCCCTCTGTTAGATACGCTCGTGTTTGGATGCTTTTGCGTGCCTGCAGTGGGGTTGTCAATGAGAAGAAAGCAAGCAGACTGTAGGAAATAGCTGTGTGATCACTCTGTCCTCCCTCTGGTTCTGCTCATCTTTCGGGTCCCTCCCAGTCGTAACAAATTCCAAGATCCCCTGTGTAAGGGATAAAATTATCCCCGTGTCTTTGTTTAAGCAGGCTGTTGGTTTTAGTTCAGCGCTTTTACACTACTAGTGGGGTGGTGATTATAATACTGTATAATGCTGTATATTGCCTGTTCTGGGTGATTCTGTGAAGCAGACCTCGGTTTTCAGGCCTTGCAGTCAGATACTTTTGAAGAGGAAGCAGTCTATTTGTATATATAAATATATTCCTGTTCCTCACAGAACATTATTTTGAGGCTTAAACTTTGACAGCTTTCCTTGGTGAGAAACAGCACTTAATCATTCTTTTTTCCTTCCACTCAGGAATGCTTGCCTCCTCTAGATCATTAACTGAGATGACAGTTTTGTCTGTATGGGAAAGATTCACCACTTTTAATCATGTAATTAACCACTGTTGTTGTGCTAAATACATCTAACACACACACACACACACACACACACACACACACACACACACACACACACCCCGCCTCCCGCCTATTTTTAAGGGGAAATTGTAATTTCAAACTCTTCTAAAGACACAAAAAATAAACCTGATGCTACTGGGATAAGAATTTATATGCAAAGGTGCACTGGTATAATGTAGAAGTTCAGATTCACATCTTTCTGTTACAGAGAGACCATGATTAGGATTTCATCTTACACTGCAATTTAGGCTAAGGGACCAGGCCATTTGTTCCTCAGTAATTAAGGAACTCGGTCAGTATCTATATTCAGGATAGTAAGCGAATGATTAATCCTTTATCAATGAATGCAAGGAACATTGTACAGGGGAATGACTGTAGGTGAATGGACCTCATGGGGTGTATTTGTAAATACATTCATTTGCATAAGATGGGGTTTTCCTTCTGCTTGGCTGGTTCAGTATTGTGTCTGTATCTGTCAGGTGTTAGACTAATCAGTATACTTTCTTAATTACGGTAGCCAGAATAGTAAAGGAAAGGAAGAGACAACCTGGGGGGAAAGAAGGAAAGATGATTTGTGAAATGCTATAGATATGATTATTGTTTTGGATGCACAAATGGCAAACAAAATCTAAGGGAAGGAAGGCTTTAGATATCAGAAACTACAGTGAGTAGCATATCATAGGAGGCTCTTCATTTCTAACATTAATGAACATTCGTTCTGCACTGAAGTCAGCAACTAAGTAAGGATGCTGCTGATGGTCATGAGCAGGTAGTGAGCTCTTGGGGCCCTTTCATTGCAGATGTTCAGCAGCCAGGAGAAAGCTGCACTTCTGGATACTGAAAAGTCTTTGGATACATTTAAATGGGTCCTTCTCAGGGTTTCAACATCTTCAGGTCTTTTGAAATTTCTCACTCATTTCAGAACAGCCTCTTCCAGCATGCTCTTTCTGATAGTTAGTCCTTTTGCTTTGTCAAAGGCAAATTGCTGAAAGCATCTGTTTTTCAGCAGTGTTTGTAGCTTTGCTGTACCCTTGCCCTTCCAGCTGGAAAATACCTGATTTCTGCTTGTCCTTCGTTCTGCTGGAAAGACAGGGCATCTCTGTAGGTGCACAACTCCAGCTTGCCGAAGCACTGAACTATAGCTGCTGCTTCGCTATGCGCTCACGCCTGTGCTCCTGGAGCCACCCACTTACGTGGGAGCGTGTCTCCCTGCACTGCAGCTGTTGTGTTTGGGTGGCAGATGAGCGGGAGCTTCCCTTCCCATCCCTAGTTGCATCCTTCGTGTTCCTGCTGTCTGCTTTCTCATCATCTTCTGTGCGGGTTTGTGTGTTCCTGTATTAATTGGGAGACTTAATGAAATACGAGCTCATGTTTTGCACTTCTCGGCCTTAGAAAGTGCCTCGCTTCACATCAGCAGAAAGCTTGTGCTGGAACCTGCATGAGAGGAGACTGTTCAATACCTGTCTCTGTTTTTTCACTTCAGGCTACCAGAGGGAGCTGCTTTTCCAGAGGGATGATGGCTCGTTTAGTGCCTTTGGAAATGAAGATCCATCTGGGAGCACATGGCAAGTAGTTCTGCCAGATTCACTGTGGAATTTGAGTATTTCAGATATTTTCCCTGCGAGTAAAAATTTTTTGTGAAGCTGATAAAAATTTCCAGCTGTATTAGCCTTCTGCATGGTTTTCATTAGGTGTTTAGGCCAACTCTAAGGTCATTCAGCTGGATAACATACGGTCAAAGCCATTATTGAGGCAAGGCTTTTTAATTTTGCGAAAGATGAATGATGAATTATTTTAGTCAGGGGAATAGCTTGGTCTGAAAGTTTTTCTGTTGCTTTCCTCAAAGGAATGAAGAAGAATAATTAAAATACTCTTGCAGTTGACTGAAACCATTTAGGGCTATGTGATCATCATTGCTTCAGACAGATTTTCATTTCTCTCCATACTGGAGGCTGAAGACTGACATCCATTTCCTAGCGGGTGAACTGAGTTTCTGGTGGAAAAAAATTGTCCTACTTACCTCTCCCACCCCTCCTTTTTGGGGATGTAAATACAGCTGAAAAAGCCTTTTCGGTGCTGAATTTCACCCTAAGAAGCATAGTGAGCGTAGTAGTGGAAGCTAGATAGATAAGAGACAAGTTCCAGCACTTTGTTCAGCTAATCCATGTTCAGTAAGTTTAAATAAACTTATGTAATTCAGTAGTACATGTTCTTGAATTTAAACAGAACCAGCCCAGTCACTGTGCCACTGATTGAGCCACTCCTGGAGTCAGTGAGCATCTTTCATTACACCAGCAGGACTTGCCTTAGACTCACTGTTGATGGATTAGAAAACGAAGATAATTTATCTGTACTGGCAACTCGGGTACTTAAATAGTGGAATGGCAGGTTACGTGTATGCATGCTTGGCAAAGGAGGGAGTCAAAGCAGAACTTGGGATTATTAATAATAAAACAACAAAGGTTGTTTTGGCGATATCATTACAGGGATAATTGTGATAATTAATATCACACTCATAATTGCATTACTTTGTGAGCTATGACTTGGCCACTTTTAGCTTAGCAGAAGAAGGCAGGAGAGCAACATTTGAATGAAGATATACATGTGCAGGCAGACCGGGAGTCTATACTATATATTGAGTTTTTGAAACTTAACAGCTGCAGAAGTGGTGATCTTTAGGAGCAAGGACATCGCTTCAGGTTTTGGTGGATTAAGCTTTGTCTGCTTGTTTGACTGCGTGAGGCATGTATTTTTCTCTGTCCTTGGGAGGTGTGCTTAGAGCACTTGCATCACAGTATTCTTACATCATCTTCAACAGAAGGAGCTGTAATACATCGCTAATTTTGTCATATTTGATTAACCTTTTCCCCAAGGTTATCAGCTTTTGTATTAAGATGTTTCCTTCAAGCTCGTCCGTTCATAGATATTGACCAAGATGTACTCATGGATACAGCTAAATGGATTGTCCGGCATCAGAAATTAAATGGAGAATTTCTTGAGCCCGGGAAAGTGTTACACAGTGATCTTCAAGGAGGCACCAACAATCCAGTCACTCTCACAGCTTACATCATGTCATCTCTCCTAGGGTTCCCAGATAAACAGGTAATGGGATTCCTTAAAAACTCAGAGTTAATGGAAGACTTGATAAATTGTCATAGTACCTGGCAAACAGTTTGTAGTTTAAGGAAGTAGAGGGACATCTGAACAGAAACAAAACTTAACCTGGGTTTTTTAAACTTCTCTGTACTTTGGCTTATCTACCTAAGATAATAGAAGGTTGTGCTTCTAGGCCATTCAATTTTATGTGCCTTTGCAAAACCTAAAGGAAGTTGCTTTTAGCAAGAACATTGCAAGTTCTTGGACTAAAGCCATGACAAAGAGATTTATGGGGGGAACAGTCCTCAGAGTCATTCAAATTGATTTCACTGAGATTACTCACGCTCATAAAAGACAACGCCAGATCAAAAGATTTACCTTTGAGGTTCATGCATGTGACTTTAAAAGAAATTTTAGGTATTACTTGATTGTTGTTTTGTGATAGTAATGTTTCCGTTTCTGTACAAATTTTTCTTTTAAATTATAGTCATAGAAATCATAGAATCATAGAATGGTTTTGGGTTGGAAGGGACCTTAAAGATCATCTAGTTCCAACCCCCCTGCCATGGGCAGGGACACCTTCCACTAGACCAGGTTGCTCAAAGCCTCATCCAGCCTGGCCTTGAACACTTCCAGGGATGGGGCATCCACAGCTTCTCTGGGCAACCTGTTCCACTGCCTCACCACTCTCTCTGTGAAGAATTTCTTCCTTACATCCAATCTAAATCTCCCTGCTTTCAATTTAAACCCGTTACCCCTTGTCCTGTCACTACAGGCCCTTGTAAAAAGTCCCCCCCAGCTTCCTTGTAGCCCCTTCAGGTACTGGAAGGTGCTATAAGGTCTCCCCGGAGCCTTCTCTTCTCCAGACTGAACAAGCCCAACTCATAGCCCAAGTCCCCATAGCAGAGCTGCTCCAGCCCTCTGAGCATCTTCGTGGCCTCCTCTGGACTCGCTCCAACCGGTCTATATCCTTCTGATGTTGGGGGCTCCACAGCTGGACGCAGCACTCCAGGTGGGATCTCATGAGAGCAGAGTAGAAGGGGAGAATCCTCTCCCTTGACCTGCTGGCCATACTTCTCCTGATGCAACCCAGAATATGGGCTAATATGGGATAATAATCCATAATATTTCAATATATATTTTATTCACTGTACATTTTTCAATGTGATTTTCCTTTCCAGCATGCTTATGTCATCAAGAGTGCTACAAACTTTCTAGAAGATAAATTAGAAGAAGGTATTTCAGACAATTACACTTTGGCACTTGTGACGTATGCATTGTCCTGGGCAAAAAGTGCAAAAGCGAAGGAAGCACTGAATATACTGAACCAGAGAGCAGAACACCAAGGTATTGTACAACTATTGTATACATTTGCATGGATGGATTTTTGACAAATTCAAAAATGCCTATCATGTGCCTACAGCTGCATATGGAATTAGAGATGAAGAGAATCCTTCTTCTGAATTGAAATCAGTTTTGACTAGGATATAAAGAACTTCCAAGACAGCTGAAATGAAAAGTGTCCATAAATGAGTGACAGTTCACAACAAAGCTAGGCCTTTCAGTCTCAGGTACCATGTTCCTGATGGGAGTACCATGGTGCTGCTGAAGAACATTGCCTGTCCGTTTTCCCATGTTTTTATGTGCGCTTGTAAGATCAATCTGATTAGAGATGGATGAGGTTAGCTATTCCGAAGTGGTTTGGATGTATCAGGAGGTGGTGGGGGGGGGCAATTAGTTAAAATCAATATTGGAATGAAGAGTTGAAGGGACGGACTTTCTGTAAGGCCACACAGAGGTGTTTTGCATTTTGTGTAGGGACACGTCATCTCATCATGTTTAACCTCTTCTTAGTTCAGCATGACTGGATTTTGTTCCCTATTTTGGGGAAGGACAGACCATATGAAGTACAAGAAATGGAAGTTTTTGTTTCAAAATAGTGTCTGTCCTCTTATAAAATCCAAAGGAATTAATGTTCTAGCCTAGAAACAGAGCCTCTTGGGCATCCCTCTGTGTTTACTGGGTTAGGCCTTTTAGACAGTCACTTTTGGGAGAGGAGGAAGTCACTTTTTTGGAAGGCCTCACTCAAGACTGAGCCTAGTGAGCAGCTGTGAGGCCTGAGGTGCCTTCCCTAGTCCAGAAGAGAAAGGAGCACCCCAGCAATGAGGTGGCCTTTTCAGAAGGGCTCCTTTATCTGAACACTTCAGGCTGACAACAAAAGGATCAATGTAAATTTTACTGGAATCTGTGGGAGTGGCTATTTGGGCTCCATTTTTTTCTGTATCGAGATTCAGCCACTGCTGAGGAAGTGCTAAAGACAATCCCGTGTGGGACATGTCCTAAACTTAAAAACAGTTTTAAAAAACCTTGCTAGATCCCCTACATAAGCATTAATTAGGATGGTTCCCTTAAGTCTTTCCAGAAGTCCAGAGTCTATGGATCTGAGGTTATTATTGGTTCCTTTTGCAGGAGAATTTAGGTTCTGGATAACACCTGCTTCTGAAATTTCTGATTCATGGCAGCCACGGTCCATCGATATTGAACTTGCAGCATATGCTCTGCTCTCCCACTTCCATCAAGACAGATTAGCAGAGGGGATCCCTGTTATGAAATGGTTAAGTCAGCAAAGAAATCACCTTGGGGGATTTTCGTCTACTCAGGTAATGTCTTGTCTCACAGGACTTCCTTGTACTTTCTAAATGAGCACTGTGTGTTTTTGGGTTTTTTTTTAAGTATATTAAAAAAAAAGTGAACATTTGTTTTTTACATAATAATTACTGAGTTTTGTTTTGCTGTAACAGCATTAGTTATGTGCAAGCTTGCATTCTTTGCGATACTGGCATCTTAAACTTGGACTACCAGTTTTAATATTTTGGCAAGTATAATAATAAACAAAATTAGAGGGTCACCTTGATTATTTAAAATATCAAAAAGAAAAGAAATTAAGAAGAAGTGATGCCCATGGAAAAATAATTAATCAGATTTTCCAAGCAAGTGATATAAATATCTGTGCTTACTTTCCTTCCAGGGAGAGAAACCTCTTTCTATTCTTTCCATATGTGAATCCTCAAATGCCTAAAAGGCTATTAACTAAGATAAGAAAGGGGAGTAGGTTTTAGAGAAACAGCATAACCTAGTGTCTCTGGCAGTTGGTCTTAATAATGTACTTTGTCCTCATTATTACGTAGATTTTTGATGGGCCATGAAATTTGGAAGATCTTCGTTATCTCCAGGAGGTTTCCATGTTATTGAAACCACATCTCGTATGCTGCACTGGCATCCATAAAATTTGTATAGCACTTTGGATTGCATTAGTTTAAACTAGCTTTTAAATTAACTACAAATGCTGGTCACAGTACAATGTCACATCTCATCATACTGCTTGGTATCGAGCTGTACAGGCTATCCTTCTTTATTTTCAAATGTTTGTTGGTATTAATCTGAGAGAAATTAGTTCTACTAAGTAAAACGCAATTTAAGAACCACCCTGGTTCCCCTGAGGTTCTAGTATTTTCCTGATGTGTTAATTCTTGCTTATTATTTAAAGGGGCTGATTGAAGCACTAAGTGAGTTGAAAAAGCTTTTCTTTGTTCTCCAGAAACCGTTTTTTACTTGAAAGTTTGAAAATCTAGGAGTATACCATTTACCCCTGAGGGTGCAGTTAAGAAATGAATTTAATCCTTTTGTTCTTCCATAGTCTAAACTATTTTGATTTCAAAATTACTCCAGTGTCTCTCCGGATGCCTTTTTTAATTTGTGGAAATGACCTCATATTTTTTTGTTGACTTCTAAGACTGCTTTAAAAAATATTTGGAGTGTTTCATTCCATGAGTTTATTACATTAGAAACTTAATATATTGTTAAACAATAAGGGGGAAAGTAATCAGTTGCATGTGTGATGTTTTGTAAATTAGGGTATCACAACTCATTGCAGTTTGTCTAGGTGGTGTAGCTTGGTATGTGTCTTTTGCTTTATGATGCTTTTAATATTTGGGCATAAAATGTACATATTTCATATATACAGGAATACAATTCATAAAAAAAAAATAGCACATGTATGAATGTAGATTTAAATGGTAGGGAAGAGTAGCAAATTCTGCAAAGCCTGTGTTGCTGGGCAAGAGGGGCCTACGAGTTTGGCTTGAGACCATATTCCCTAACTTCTCAGGTGGTGTGTTGGATGCAGCATTGTCATACTGAACTGTGCACCTCGTGCTTTAGTTGGGAATGTTTCCTGGCGAAAAGCCTTGGGTATGCCTTCTGCTTTATAACATGCTAAGCAGTACTTTCGCCTTCTCTGTAGGTGGTTCTTTGCCCTCTTTTTCACCTGTGTTTCTGAGAGTCATTTGAGCCTAGGATGTGGAAGGGCTCTGCAGTCACCTTCAGCAGTGGCAGATAGCATTTCTAGACACCTTGAACTCTGTCTCAGTTCAGGGTGAGAAATTTAAATGTGAGAAATGGAATTTTAAGTACTAGGAAAAGGTTCTTCAAGGTGTTCCTAGGTTCCCACAACTTATGTAAGGGCAGGCATATTTCTCCTTTCAGATGTTTAAAATCAGATTTTCCACCAAGATCCTTAAGTCTGTAAGACAGATC
The DNA here is from genome assembly GCF_000690775.1 of Eurypyga helias. Classification (NCBI taxonomy): domain Eukaryota; kingdom Metazoa; phylum Chordata; class Aves; order Eurypygiformes; family Eurypygidae; genus Eurypyga; species Eurypyga helias. Next base: position 61,619 of record NW_010262361.1, read on the forward strand.
AGATAATGTGAAAGTTTAAGTTAGGGCTTCCAAGCCATAAAAAAATGTACGTGTAGTCTGAGTAAGGGCAGAGTCATTCAGGTGCTTTGTCACTGTCTTCTGAAAGACATTCTTTCAGGGTGAATATTGGCCTCCTAGTGAAAAAGCCTGCCACTTACTCTGGGCTAGTGAATCTTCCTGTAAACCATTAGTTGCATCTATGCTGTCACACGATGTTAAGCTCTGGAGTTGGGATCCTAGCCATGGTGGTTTAGCATATCAGCAACTTTGGCACAGTTGCTAAAATCATCTGATCTTTCAGTGAAGCAGATCACCTTAGACAGGAGCATGGAATGGGAAGGAGAGTAGTTTTTAATAATTAAGGAGTGCTTTCTACTCATTTATAGTGAATAGGCAGCACGTGGTGATACCTTAAGGTATGGTACAGTCACCATGTCGTAGTTAATGAGCTTCTGTTACATTAGAATTTTGTTACCAGAAATGATCTAAGAATGAATAAAACAGCTCTGTATGCTGAGCCTTCAAGGCCAATTCCTTCACTGTCACTGATTAAAAATAGGTGCAAAATTAATTATACAAAGAGCAAAAAACCCTGAGGAGCATTAGAGACAGAAAATTGCTTACTTCATTCTTTCCAGAAAGCAATGGATGTTAAAATTCTTATTCGGTAAGCAGTGCTGAAACAAATGTTCAGAAACTGGCTCTCGTGTTCAAAACCTGGAGAGCTAAACCTACAACCATACAGAAAGAGAAACAAAAGAGAAGATATATATATATTAGACATATATATATGATAATGTGTTTATAAGCATATTGTGCAGTGGTTAATTGCACAAAACCTTTTGATCAAATGTAGAGTACAAAAACTGGGCTGAACCCCTTTGAAACTGTTGCTGGGGATCAAATAAAAACTTGATTCAGGCTTTTTTTTTTTTTTTTTTTAAATAAATGTGAATAGCTTTTCAGACCTCTCGTTTTTGCTTTGGTGACCGAGGTGCCCTGAATAACTCCTGTGCAGTACTGGATATTTAAGGCGTAGTCACAAAACAGATCTAGAAAATAGCAGTACCATTACTCTCCTCATTGGCTTTCTCCTCACTGTCTACGTGGTGTAGACTGTGGCATCTACCGGTATGTGAGGTCTTACACATACCTTGCACAACAGGAAAACTTCCTTATCTGGCTCCTACCTCATTCTCCATTGCATGTCACAGTAGCTAACTTCTTATCCAGTGTTGCCATCCCTCTTCTCTGCTTGGATGCTTCGTGTTGGTGGAATCACAACAGAGATGTGGAGGCTACTTCATGGAGACCCCAACATAATCAAGAAGTGGGACAAAACAGGGACTGTGAGCTCCCCGAGACATGGCCTGTACACAGGTAGTGCACTGCGCAGGCTTCTTGTTTAATACAGAAGGATTTGTTTCTCTCAACAGGACACGGTGGTGGCTCTCCAAGCCTTGAGTCTGTTCTCAACTCTCACTACTGCAGGCAAAACAGAAATGAATGTAACAGTCACAGCACCTTCTTTGAAAACGCCAGAAATGTTTTCAATTGATACTCGAAACCGTTTTCTGCTGCAGACCAAGGAGGTACTGTAGAAAGTGAGAAATGTTTTCGTAAAGTCTGCTGACTGAAAGTACTTTGAAAATACTGTTTTACTCATTTTGCTTTCAGATTCCCTCTGCACAACCAGTGACAGTTACAGTGACAGCGAAGGGAACAGGGTTTGCTGTCTTTCAGGTATGTAATCCTGTTGTTCTTCCTAAAAATACGTGCTCTGTAAGGAAGGTGTATTTTGGAAGCTTTATAAAACATGCTAGTAAGAACAATCTTCTGAAATGTCTTAAATCAGTACCAAAGTCCTTTTCTAATTGAAGAATGTTGCACACCAAATACTGTGTGAATGAACATATTCATGTGACTGATTATGGCCTGGCCTTTTAAGTACTGCTGGAGGATTGACAGTTTTAAGGAACTTCCATGGGCCAGAGCCATATCAAATCAGCCCTGTCCTCCTGTAGAAATGCACTGTCTGTTTGCAAGACACAGGGCTGCAGTGGTACATGGGCAAGCACAAAAGTCAGTAAAAAAGGTGTGTGGCAGAATTGCCTCGCTGGGAGCCTTAGGTGAACTGTCTTAAGGCACAGATCAGTACAGAACAAGATTACACTGCTAGTTATTAGAGTTCTTTTGATGAGGTACAATACAACAGTAGTGCAAAAGCTAAAAATAAGAGAAAATTATAGCCAGGGTCTTCAGCAATTTTTGTACTGTTCTGAAGTATCATGAAAGACAGTCAGAGGATCCTGCAGTCTACTGCCAACAGTAGTAGACCCTTAGCATCAGCCAAAAGTGGGGACATGGCAAAAAGTGGAAGAAGGTGTAGTGATCCCTTCTCTGCCTGTCCTGCAGAAGACTGTGTTTCAGTAGTATAAATTCAAACATCTTTACTTATATTTAAAGTTCAGCTGAGATCAGCACATACTGTATTTAGAACTAGCAAACAGTAAATAGCTCTCTTATGCTTTTCAGCTGCATGCTCTTCCTCCGTAACAGAGATTATGTTCTGAAGAAATTTCACCTCCAAGATTTTCTCTAACTCTATGAGAAATGTCATATAAGAAGAAAACTGTATTGGGTCTGATTTGATATGGCCACTAATGGATATGTGTTCCCTGCTGTCCTGTCTGTCATAGTGGCTTAGAACCACACAGATTCTAAGAAATAAAAGGCCTTTGAAAATCTATAGATAATACAGAAATGTTAGTCTTTGAGCATGAGACACTTTGGAATTACATTCAGCAGTTATGAGTTTATCTATATATCACAAAACCAGGTAGTGTTCCTACTAGATTCCTTCTAATTGAACTTGGGAAAACTGAACTTAGGGTGCCTTTAACGGTCTCACAGTTTTATGCCAGGTTAGATTCCATCTCAAGTTCCTTCCAACCTGACCGTCACTTCAGTGTGTGTATACGTCTGTGAAACAAAAAAATCATGGTAGTGGTTGGTAAATAAGCTTTTGGATAAAAGACCTTTACAAAGAAACCTTGGCAGCTCCCTATCAGCAGTGAACAGCAGCTAGAGAAACAGCTCATTCATTCAGCACCAGTCTGCAAAACCACAGTGGCATAAATCATGACCCGTGTTTATTAATTCCCAGAAGTGCAAATGAAGTTTACAGCAAAGTTCAAAAGTTTCAGAGGACAATTTAGATTCAGACCTGCAGGCCAAGCTAGGAATGAACATCTCAGCAGGACTGCATTCCCATATCTGGGGTTTCACTGTGTCTGTGTTTGTGGAATGTAACAAAACGGGACTCCAGAACAGTGAAGACTACTTAACCTTAATCGTTGTTGAGAAATATTCCCTGTTACTCAGTCAACTAATTTGTCAGGCAAGTTGATCAAAACCTTTTCATCAAATTGTTTCTTGCTGGAAAACGCTGATTTGTTAAAATGAATGCCTTTTGTGGAAGCACATTGGTTCCAATTACGTTTTTTCCAGCAGGAAAATTTCACATCCAAACCAGCATGTCTGGTGAAGACTGAGCAGAACTCTTCTATCCAGAACAGCCAAAAGTTAGAGAGCTCCTTGGGGGTGTATAGCACCATGGTTTATGTTCCTGGTTTGTAGTATGAACATGCAAATGTGCTCCCAAATAACTGGTGTTCAGGAACCGACTCCAGGTTATCTTCTTCATGAGGTCACTGTGCTGTTTGTTTTCCTGCAGCTTTGAGTCAGAGATGCTGTGACTTGATTCCAAATATAGTACTTAACACATTGGACTAGCATCTCCAAAAGTTTTTCTTTGCTGGGGCCTTTTGCTTCCTTTGGCAGGTCTGGTATTCTAAAAGAGCACTGGTGCCGTTTGGATAAGATTTCTCTTTTTCCCAGACACAAGCTAGATCTGGGTCGCATTTAATAAATCAGATAGCATATGACATTGCAATCACATTGCTTCAGCTGGGTTTCATTGTCTTAGGCCCGCCAAAGTACAGTGGTGAGATTCACTGTTCTGGGATTTGACATTCTGGCCAATGTAGCATGTCAAAACAGTAATTCATTTAATATCACAAAACGCAAGATTTGGTCCATTAATGGAAAAGGCTGCTTTCCCAACAGAAGGGATTCTTAGGGGAAAAAAGCCTTATTTGTTGCGAAGTCTCACTGTCAGTGTGTGTGAGTTGACAGTGCATTCACTCTTGACCCTTCAGGAGCTCATAAAATATATTTATTTTGGACAGTATAATTGCAAAAGGAGACATTTATGTGTAGTTTTGTGGTCCTGCTGTCAACAAAATCTCCTAGCTCATTTCTTCATTATGTGGGTACATATTATGGATGTCCTAAGATAGTGATTCTGCAAAAGAAAGGAATGGATTTTAGAGGTAGGGTATATGAAAGACACTCTCTAGAGAAAGGAGTCGAAGAAGTGATTCGTACCTCTAATACTGTGTTCAGTTTTGGGTCACTCGGTTCAAGAAAAACATTGAGGTGATGGAGTGTGCCCAGAGAAGGGCAGCAAAGCTGGTGAAGGATCCTACGAGGAGTGGCTGAGGGAACTGGGGTGGATTAGCCTGGAGGAGGCTGAGGGGAGACCTTGTCGCTCTCTATAGCTACCTGAAAGGAGATTGCAGAGAGGTGGGGGTTGGTCTCTTCTCCCAAGTGACAAGTGATAAGACAAGAGTAAACAGCTTCAAGTTGCACCAGGGTAGTTTAAATTGGATATTAGGAAAAACTGCTTCACTGAAAGGCTGTCAGGCATTGGAACGGGCTGCCCAGGGGGGTGGTGGAGTCACCGTCCCTGGAGGGATTTTAAAGATATGTAGATATGATACTCAGGGACATGTTTTAGTGGTGGACTTGGCAGTGTTAGGTTAACGGTTAGACTTGATGATCTTAAAGGTCTTTTCCAACCTAAAAGATTCTGTGATTCCATCTTGGAAGAAACACCTCTGCCTGGCATCACCGTGAACTGAGTTTGACAAATACCTCAAAAATTGGGCATGACCTATGCCTTCTGGGACAAAGAAAGATGTCACTGAAGTGCAGGACTAGCAGGGAAGGAAGGGAGGCTTGCAAGCTCCAGAACGATGAGTATGGGCAAGCTGGATAGGTGGGTAAGATCTCTTTGATCTCCTGGTCATGTATAGAGAGGGAGTGAGGGAAAACCAGAGAATCACGTATTACTGGTTACTGAAAAGCACTGACCATTTTCTGCGCTCAGCTTATTTTAACTAGATTTAGGCAAGGGACCGAGTGTTATTCGGTGTGTTGGCACTAAAGAAGACGCTGTGAATCACACACATATTTCTGCATTACAGTTTGAGTATGTAGTAACTAGTCGGATGGGGAAATAATGGAGACAATTTGATTGAATTCATTGAAGCACATTTGTGCGGTTAACAAAAAGCAGAAGGAGAGAGACATTGACTAGGGCATTATGATTGTTGCATGGTTTTTGAAATGTAATGCAGTTCATTGGGTCAGGTACTGTTATAAGCATCTCTCTCTCATGCAGAAGATTAGTGTTTAGTTTTCTCATTTTGGACCTCTCAGCAGAACTGGTTGCAGTATGGCAGGGCTGGACCAGTTCTACCTTTATCTTTGGCAGCTGCTTAAAAGGGTTAAGAAGAAATGCAGTTGCTCGTTTTGTTGATTTAATGCTGGTTTCTTTATAGTAACCTTCTGTCCCCGAATAACAGCGTATAAAGGAGGCTTTAGTTGAACTCTGTGTTGTGAAAAAGATTTTTCCTTCATTGTGACGAGAAATTAGGAAAGGAAAGTCAGGCTGTAACAGCGATAACTCATTCCATGAAAATACTAGCTGATTGGCCTGTTCAGTATGTGGTTTGAGACATCCTGCATTGGCAGTAAATTCCCATTCATTAGCTTTTTCTGGCAAAAGTTAAAACAGCTTTGTTTCTGTGATGACAGATTGTTGAGGCACTGCCAGCTTGTCTTCACCAAACTTTCTGCATGCCTTTAGCTGGCAGTCTTTCTAGGTTGGCTTCATCCTTGGTACTGCCTTCTCCTGCAGAGCAGTTTTACAGGATAAATCTCCACTGTTGCACCATGGTTGTCCTGAGTGCCTGTACAGAATTGGCTTTGTACTCATACAGCATGCTAAATTCAGCAATGCAGGGCAGGGCATTGGGAATCCTCTGTGTGCGGACGAAAGGAGGAGTGTAATTTTCATATCAAGGAGTGAGAGATGTAGCAGCAAATGCAAAAATCAGGAATTAAAGACACCTTTGTTTGCGCAGACTTGCTAACCTATAACTTGGACAATCCTATGTCATACCTTTAAATTTGGGCTGACAGTTTTCTACTGGCTACCAGAAACTATTGTGAAGGGGCTATGATTTTCCAGAAGCATACTTCATTCCCTTTTCCTTAGCCAAGCAATGTGCATGTTGTGGTCTTGCAAGAAGGGTTATTTGAGCCACTTTCTGATTATTTTTTTACCAGTATCAAAGAAAACGATCCCATTCCCTCTACCCTGCCACATGTTTTATCTTGATGACTAAGGGAACAGATAATGATCATTAATTTGTATGTGCAAAATTAACTGTTCTGTTTTTGGTGAAAATCACTATTTGGCCAAATATTTGTCAACTATTCTTTGATATTAAATATTCTTTTAGCTTCTTGTATTTGATTTTGTCATTCTAGAATTTTAAAAGTTGAGCTTTCTGGTTCATCACACTGAAGTGCTGAGTCAGAAACCCATTCCCTTGTGGGGAGGAATTCCACAATTTAATCCTGCATTGCATGATAAACTGTATCATATCCATCTTTCCCATGCAGGTCATTATTCTGTAGACCTTTCCTGTGTCCTTCTTCCAACTTACCTCTTCATTGCTGAATTTTCATCTATTTTACCATTTCTTAAATGGTAAACAAATCTGGTAGTAATCGGTTTAAACCCTATTACTATGTACATAAAAATTCATTTTGCAACTTTTTATAGTAATCCTAGACTTTCCTACCTCGAATAAAATAGTATAATAAACAAATTTTATCACATCAGGATTCACCCTGGTTTTTTACACCATGTAGTTTCTGCATCATGTTTAATGGTGGTCACCCAGCTCAGATTCCTTTGGACTCCACTCCTTTCATGTGTGAACATTCGTTTCTACTCTCTATTCCTGTCTTTTAACAGCCCTTTATCCCTTGGCAGCTTATTTTGTTCCGGTACCGTTGGCTAGTAACCTTCCTAACCAGCTACATGCCAGTGTAACATCCACATACCCAGGTAGCTTATAGACAGCAGAGCTCTGTTGTCCAAGTGTTTTCATTTGATTGAGGTATCTGGTGGGTTTATAGCAACAGCATATTATCCAACATGTCAAATTTACTCATCTGTCTGCTAATTTGACTCTTTATTATAGTTTTGACTGTTTTCTGATACAGATAGCGAGTTTACTTGATATCCACAGTTTTCTAGACCTCCAGTGCTCTTTTAAAAACTGCCGTCACATTTGTCATCCTTCAGTCTGTTACCAAGGCAGTTTTAAAGGAACACCGCACATAATGATTCAGCTCGTTCTTTACCTCATCAAGTTCAGTTCTCTAGGCAGTGCAGCCTGGATTTTTACTGCATAATTTTCTGTCATGGCTGATATCATGAGAATACTCATTGGTTTTTCAATTCCAGGTCCAGCATTTCTGCTTTGGCTGTTGGCATTGGTAATTTTATAGGATATTGCGATAATCAGGGTATCTCTTAATTATTCAGATGTCTTTTAAGGACTTCAGGTTTTACCACTCTTTCAAGCATCTTACGTGTGTCAAAACTAGAAGAATTGGAAACTCTTCAAACAGTGCCTAACAGACGAGCTTATTTTGTATTAATGCTGCTGTCCTCCATTGGACATCCTGCCGTACCTCCTTAGTTGGCTCACTTAGCAGAGCTGAGCTGTTGTTGAGCAGAAGGGGTGAGAGCTCTGTCCTTGAGGCAGTCTGAAGACTGCAGCTTGGTCTTTGCACAGATAGAATCATAGAATGGTTAGGGTGGGAAGGGACCTTAAATACCATCTAGTTCCAACCCCCCTGCCATGGGCAGGGACACCTTACACTAGACCAGGTTGCTCAAAGCCTCATCCAGCCTGGCCTTGAACACTTCCAGGGATGGGGCATCCACAGCTTCTCTGGGGAACCTGTTCCAGTGCCTCACCACCCTCTCTGTGAAGAATTTCTTCCTGATATCTAATCTAAACCTCCCTGATTTCAATTTGTACCCATTACCCCATGTCCTATCACTACAGGCTCTTGTAAAAAGTCCTCTCCCAGCACCCTTGTAGGGTGAACCAGATGATGAAGCAACTTAACTGCAAGAGAGTGGTGGTGTTCTGAGCTTGGAGTAACACGCTATTCCTCATCTGTTTTGAGTGTACGAATGCCGTGACGTGAAGACTGAAGGCAAATTCTCTACATAAGCTATGCATTTGCTCTTGCTCAGTGTTTATATACAGCCTGTCTCTTTTAACCCAGTGGGTGTCAGTCTCTGAAGTTTGCCTTTATTCATCCCATTTCACGCGGTCAGGAAGTAGCTGCACACAGTATAAACCAGCAGACAGCAAAAAGGGAGAAAATTACTGGTTGTCGTAGAGCTCCCTTGTGTATGCCTCAGTTGTGTCCTGCTAATTGCATTGGTTCTGCTGCATTACAAAGTGTTCAGAAAGGGTATTTCTTTCAGACAATTCCTATGAATCTCATGTGTGCAACTGTCGGTCACAAGGCCATGTATCCTGTCTCACGTGAGCCCTCCTCTGGCATTACACACTTACAGATGCAGTGTTTTAACCACACAGATTTGCTTTACATATGTCGTCTAATGTCTCTGCTTGCAATCCACAGCTGAATGTTATTTACAACACAAAACACGCTGATCAGAGGCTCAGGTCTGTCCGAAAACAAGAAGCTTTTGACTTGAATGTTGATGTGAAGGATGACAAAGACGATAAAAACCATTTGACCTTGAACGTGTGCACAAGGTAGGTAATTCAGTTGGAGCATCTCATACACCTCTTTGTGCACCATTTAGATTATTTAAAACAAACTAAATTATCTGTTTGTTTGTATGGATTTACCTTGTACGGGATATAAAAGTACAATTAAAGAGAATAAAAGAATTACTTTGTAACAAAGGCAGTAGTTAATGTAAGAAGCAATTCATAAGTCAGTAAGTAGACTGATAGATCTTTTGAGCACAGTTGTTGCTGGCCCAAAATGTGAAGAGGTTTATGGAGGAATTTGTGTGAAATGCAAGAAAAAGCTCAAAGGCTTCCTTGGTGCAAGTGCTTCTTAGCTATATGGAGAACTGTGGACTGACTTGAAAATGAAAATTAAACCAATGTCTTCCACATTCAAACTCCTAGTAGCAGTCTCTGACAACTGCCCATTACTTTTACCTTTGATGAACAGGATGCTTTGCTTTTGATCTAGAAGTTGATACTTTTCATTTGTAAAAGAGAAAAAAGTCCTGAAGTGCTGAAAACACCATGAAATAGAAGTAATCATTCTTTGGTCACCTCTATTAATAAACTTTGCTTGGAACAATTTTGGCAGGAGTCAAAATCCATGTTTACATAATGATAAATTCAACAGGGGTTTTGTCTTATTGTGCAAGTATCTTTGTGGTCTTTCATTTAGCAGTGTGTCTTACAGTTACGAATTTGATAATATAGTATAATGTAGGTATCATTCTAGAGTTGAAAGAGGTGATGAGATTTCTGGCCAGTCTAATTCTGTTCTTTCTGCTGAATAATGGGAGGTAACGGGTTTAAATTGAAAGTGGGGGGGTTTAGATTAAATATCAGGAAGAAGTTCTTCCTGGAGAGAGTGGTGAGGCACTGGAACAGGTTTCCCAGAGAAGCTGTGGATGCCCCATCCCTGGAAGTGTTCAAGGCCAGGCTGGATGAGGCTTTGAGCAACCTGGTCTAGTGGAAGGTGTCCCTGCCCATGGCAGGGGGGTTGGAACTAGCTGGTCTTTAAGGTCCCTTCCAACCCAAACCATTCCATGATTCTATGAATAAGGGAGAGGAGGGGTGCATCTGGGATGATGTCTTGTTCAGTAAACACCTACTAAGAACTGAGCTGAGACTGCTGAAGTATCATCCCAGAGACCACAGAGCAGCCACCAGATGTTAACCTGGATAGAATTTGGATCAAATGAGAACAGGTGACATTGAACAGTCATATTGCATATTCCTAGGTCAGCTAGTTATTAAACCAAGTTGTTTCTTTGACTGCTTTGCTGCCTTATTTTTACTTGCTGTGAAAATGTTTACACATGTATTTAAAAAGAAATCTATGAAAGTGTATGCTCTCTGGCAATTTCTTCAGTATGTACTTCTTATTGGAGTTAAAGAGCACTGTATATTTCACAGAAAACCCTATAGGACATTGTATTTCCATACATCTTATGGTTTTTTTTATCTTCTATCTTTTATTATCTACGGGTATGTTGAAATTACATTATTTGCATTTTAGGATTTTATCTGTTTGTGAATACTTCCTCTAGAAACACTGTATTCCTCTTGTGACATTACAAGGGTTTCCTTGTAAATGAAAGGTTTGTGAAGTACCACCTGCTCTACCATCATTACTCTTGCATTCCTTTCCTCCACACCCTCTTTTTGTTGTTTGTTTAAACTTTAAACACTGTATGCCTAGAACTGTATCCCCTCTGCCTGCCACAAGGGAGCTGCGACAGGAGAGGGAGCCTCTAGGTGACACCACCATACAAATAATCAGCTATAGCGAATATGATTTCAGTACGGAGAGGATTGATTTAATTTGGGAAATAGCCAGCAGGCCCAAAGCCTAAGCCCTGTTTTTATGTGTTTCTGGTAATCAATTCAGTGATACAGATGGTGGGCAGGGACACTAGAATACATGAGAGCTCTTGAAATAGAATGGGCTTTTTCTCTTTTAAAGTTTTCTATGAAGTGTCAACAGCTTTCTCAAGTCTAGCACAAACTCCTGACATATAAAGGGCTTACATGATGGGTCTGGGCTAAGTCTTGGCTGAGCATTCTGATTTTCTAGCTAAGACCTTTGGCTCTGGAGTACAGAGAGGAAGGGCTCCATCTCTCTGGCAAGGCTCTAGAGTGATGATGTTTTAACTGCAAAGTGTTCAAAGCATAAGGGAAAATCTAGTGGCATTATAAAACTGCCCCAGGAGAATATTTGGAACATTAAGATCTATCAACTCTTATGATGGAAAGTGGACTGATATAAGTTCTAGTAAGTCTGTGTTTCTGTTCTTTATGCTGAGACTTTGTTTCTGGTGGTTTGGCTTGACAGACTGGTCATCGTTTTTATCCTATATATTGTATATAATATATTCATTATCTATATTAGATTCCTGAATTAGTTAAAGTTGCTCTACTTAAAATTTTCACAGCATGATGTGGCTTTCTGTTAGAGAAACCAAAGTAGGCAAATACGGAAGGACTGCTAAAATCTCAACCAGTCTAGCTGTGGATATGCATAGTGAGCTAATGCAGGCTGCAGCTTTACAATTTTTCCTTTTTCTTATCTGCGGAATATTCCACCTTCTTTCAACCAGCTTGATAGTGATTGGCCATGGGCATCTCAACTGGGTATCATATATGACGCTGGAGCAGATAATTCAAATTGAACTGATTCTTGGTTAGAGGAGCTAACTCTCTGGGAAACAAATACCCAGAGGGCTGCCAGTTTCTTCTCGGATGGGTCTTGTTGTCTGCATACCATTTCCAGGCATGGAGAACTGATCACTGATGGTTCTCCTCACTTGCTTGTTTATGCTTTCTGCCTTCACTAGCTTGCTGTTGTTTTCTCCTCTTTGCGTCATCTGTGGAAAGGTCTCTATCAGATCTCATATTGCTGAAGAGCTGAAACACAAAATTTAGCTCAAAACATGCTCAGTTCTCTTCAGGTGCAAGCTTCAAGTCTTCTTTCTTTCTTTCTCTTACTGATCATTCTTCTTATGTGGTGATTTCCCCCGCCCCC
>NW_010262361.1:73654-102811 GCF_000690775.1 Eurypyga helias
AGACCATGGAGTTGAAGAGATGATACCAGGGAGCCACCGCCAGTGCTCTCTCTCTTGTCTTTGTCTCTTTTCTTCTCTCTTCTCATAAATATCTTTGAGCCAGATCCTTATGACTTCTAAGGTTATATCTTACTCACCTCTTGACAGTACCAAGCTGGTTTGGTTACCTGTTGGTAGTTTGGTAGCATCTCAGGCTGGCTAGACAGTTTGGGTCTTTTCCTCACCTCTTATTGGTAATTATGCAGAAATAATTATATCCAGTTCCAATTCAGTTATTTGTTTTCAATATCAGCTACTTTGGCACAGCACATGATCTAACAGATGGTTTCATTTGTTTCTAATCTCATGAGCCAACTGAAGTCAGCAGTTGTGCTGTATTTCTTTCAAAGTCATATCTGTGTTCAATCAGCTATGCTGCCAGGCTTAACAGCGTTGCATTGAAAGCAAGTCTTCCTTTTTTTTTTTTTTTAAAGCCATCCAGCTCTACAAAGAAATAGTTTTATCCAATTACTTTCAACTACTGTCAGGCCTTCAAAATGAGAATTGAAGACACTTCTATTATAACACTAAACATTTACCTTCCATGTGAAGGCAAGGAGAACCTCTTCTGCCACCTACTTTATTTAGAGCAGTACAATATTTTTCAGGTCATTTAAGTATCATTTGTAGCACAGAACACCATAAATATATTTTGGTAGTTCTGTTGTGCACCATAGTATATAAGGCTTGCTCTACTGAGCAAAGCTTTTTAGTCCAGTATCTGATCCTCATATTGGAAGAAGATGTAATAATAAGCATTATTTAGGAAAAAGAAGGAACTCAACTTATTAAGTGTTCTTTTTCCAAAACTGAATGAATAACATGGCTATGCATTTTGCAACTGGAGCTTTGAGAAAAAAATCTGATGATGACTTTGTTAATGGAACCGTCAATCTCTGTGAAGAAAGTATGAAAAGGTTTGAGAGACCTTTTTGGTGTATATCTTTATCCTACCCTCCCAATATGAATAAAAGCAAAACAGTGCATCCATAAGAGGAAATATGTGTATTTCCGTTCAAGAGTTCTGCCAGAGGTTTCTTAATTACTTCTTTTCAAGCATGTTTAATTGCAATATTTCTTGCATATTTGTGATGTAAACCTGCACTTACAGATGGCCAACAGAAAGCTTCTAGTGGTGTCAGTGTAGTCTCTCTTATGATTTATGTATTGTAGTCTTCTCACTGCTAAACCTGCTTTTGCATATGTGGTTGAAATTATCTGGCAGAGTAATAGAGAAATCAGTTATTATCTCTTTATCATTAGGAATTTTCTTGTTGGTGTTTTGTTTCTTAAGTATTCTTAAGTATTATGTCTTCCATAGTTCAGATTTAATGGTGAAACATTTTCTTTGGAGAGTGGGCTACTGTATTTCTACTAAAATTTTCTTTGTCTCTATGTTTTGAAAAGGTACTTGGGTTCTGGCACAGCTCCCAGTAGTGGTATGGTCCTCATGGAGGTTGGCTTGCTCAGTGGTTTCTCTGTGTCACCAGATTTCATTCCATTAGACAGTACAGTTAAGAAGATGGAAAACGACAATGGAAAAGTCAACCTATACTTAGACTCCGTAAGTTGAAAATAACAAAGAAATGTGTTTGTGGTAATGTTAATCTTGACTCTGCCATTGTTTGGTTTAAATTTGGAAAGACATTCTGATTGTATTCTTTGGGGAAGTCAAGGACTGCTCTTCACCTTTAATTAATAGTTGCAGTGTTTTTCAGTGAGACTGACTGGGTAGGCAAAGCTCAGTTATATTTGTGAGGTATTTCTATATTAAGCTTCTTTAAAATCATATATAAGAAGGCAGATGTTTAAAGAAGACTATAATTTGACTAAAATGACTACAAATGAGATAAGCATCTTTATATGCATCCTGACTCCAAGTCTTTAGAAATGAAGGGGACTACTGCTGAGCTAGAAGTCCTTACCTCTTCCATCAAACCACCATCACCAGGGTTCTCAGGATGTTTCTCTTGTTTTTCTAGCTAAATGAAACACAGGTTTGTGTGGATATTCCGGCTGTGAGAGACTACAAAGTGGCAAATATCCAAGATGCTTCAGTGTCTGTAGTGGATTACTATGAACCTAGTAAGTGTCAGTCATTCCAAATGTATCTTAGTGATTCAGAAGTTTAAAAGGAAGTTTCTTTTCACAGAAATAGGACAAATTTTAGTGAAGAGAAAGCCACATTGCACTGAAATTGAGGTTTTTTTTCATTAAACTGCAGCCTTTTTGAGCACTGACAGGCCAAATGATCTAACAAATAGTACTTTTTTTCTTCTATGTACATATTTATTGTCCTAATGGGTTGGTTCCTCAGCTGGTGTGAATTGTCATAATGTAATTGTGAGCTGGTAGAAATTGACATCAAACTGGCCAAATGTGTTTCCAAAACTACCAAAATGAAGCAGGAACTTCACTGTGGTTCACTTGCCAAGTTAATGATTATCTTTCAAGTAGCTCTTTCATCTGTTTCTTGTTTAAACTAAGAGTCTTTCACTGGAGAAAATGCCAGTGTTTTGATTTCTATAGTTATGTAAAAAACATGTATATGGGAAAAACATTTTCAGAGTGTTTTGGTTTGTGGTGTTTTTTTTTTTGTAGAGTGTGTTTCAGAGGAAGGCAGCAATGTACAAAGCTCTTGGGCAAAGTGAAGAAGAAAGATTGCAGGCTTCTGGAGACGATACTAGGTTTTCATTTCACCAGCCAGCTGAAAAAGGATTTGGGCTTGGTTTGAGATAAGGCATGAAAAAGTTGTATAGGCAGTTTTCTTCACATTGGTTTCTTAGCACAAGACAGAAACCAACCAAATATGCTATCATGTATACTACTTTAGCTAGATGAGGGTCACGTTTATTCTGTGTGAGCTGAAATGTTTGTTCAATCACAGAAATTTAAACTAAAATAGGAAACTAGCAGATGTAACTAAACTGTCCATTAACCTACAGCATGTTTTAAGTCCTGGTGGCTGAAAAAAATTAGAGCAATTTTTATTTGAAACAAACACATAACAAAATCTATGGCCAAAATAAATTTCCACGTGCCTCAGTGACTAGGAGAAGATCTCAGGACCTAGTGTTTTGTAAGACTGCTGTTAGACAGGCTAATGAATACGTGTATTAAAAACTTACATATAAATGCACATGTGTAAATACTTTTATTCTGTTTAAATGGTTTTAGTGTCTATAAATTCACAATTAATAAATCAATTTAAAGATAGGAATTAATATCCTTAAGGACTAACATTTGTATGATGTAACCAGTGCTGCAATAGAAGGCTTTAAGGAAAAGATTGCTTCAAATATTATTTTACAAAATGCCATTCCTATTACTGTGTAGCATAGACATATTATTGGACAAGTTATGTGCATATGCCGTGCATTGAGGTTTTTGAAATGGATATGCCTTTCCAGGCATCTAGTCTGTTCAGCTCTGTAGCAACCCTTCAGGAAACTGGGAAGCAAAATATAGCAGCAGGGGCTAGGTGAGTTGGGCAGTCCCAGATTCAGGAAGCTGAAGCTCCCAAACATAATAGTGAGAGAGAAAGCATCAGTTACGAGTGACCTGCCTCCTCACTGTCACAGCCAGTAGCTTGCCAGGTAAAGCATCCCAGTTTCTTTGTCACAGGGGTTACTGCGTAGGTAGGGGCAAAATTCCTTTTCACATGTTTGACGGAGGTTTCTGAACAGATTGGGTCTGACAGGTGGGACTGGGTCTGTGAAAGCATACCTTTCACCAAGCGTTTGCCTGAGTATATTGAGATCATTTTGATGTTTTGGGAAAAGAGCAAAGATCGGTGCCTGGGCTTAGGCACCCACTCTGGGAAGTACTTTGCAGTGTATGACCGAGGTCTGCATCAGAGTTCAGCACACCCTTTAAAAATGCTTCCTTTGCGAAGCTAATCTGTTGGTCAGTTCTCAGAAGTTCATTAACTGATGTTAACTAACCTTCCTGAACAGGGAGAAGACCGGTGAGAAGCTACAATTCAGAAGTAATGCAGAGCGTAACCCCCTGTGACTTCTGTGAAAGTGATTGCAGTCTTTGCCACCGAGATGGTTCTCCAGCCTTGCTTCAGCACTCTTCCTTGGCCTCCTTGTTCTGCGTGCTGTTTGTCCTTCACGTAAACTTGCTGTGCAGTTGGGTGCTATAAAAGGAAACAGATTATGTTTCACATCTTAGGTTTCCATAAATTATCCAAAGAAAATTTTATGTTCAGATACCAGCCCGTCTTTAGCGATTACAATGACCAAACTCCTGCTGCGTTCAGGGAGAGTTGGGCTGGCCCATATGGTAAAATTTCTGGCTGTGCCAGAAAACTTCTTTAAGTATCTGCTGGAAAAACTTTCCAAATGTTACATTCATACTGAAGTTATTTTCCGAAGAAGCACAGAGTTAACCAAGAAAGCAGTCTGAGAAAATACAAACCTAGCTCCATGTGCCCACTCCCTTTTCACCCCACCTTTCAATTGTGCTTGTTTTTTAGGGACATTTATTAGTTTACTGTGGTTTTTCTGGAACGCTATCTGTTTCTCTGTTGGGGTGTTGGTAAACAGAGTACTGGGAGCTTGGTATCGCAGCTTGCTTTGTTCTGTTCTACAGTCGTGACACTTAACATTAATAATGAATTTCTCTGTATGCTCTCGTGGGGAGTAATATGAGGAATAAAAGGAGCTGGCTTCAGAGCAGATCCAAGAGCCAAAAATCGCTGTATTCACAAGCTGCTGAACGCTCCAGAAAATTGTCAGTCTTTTTTTTTTTTTTTTTTTTATCATTACAGAGAAGCTAGGTGGATTTTTGCCAATTCATAAGTTAATCGTGTTTGAAAGTAAGGCCTCGGGATGCTCTCCTGCATTTTACTCTGGAAGACTTTTACTGTAAATGTATCAAAGATGGTGTCTGTGTTTGAGACTTTTTTTTGTGAGAGTTATTTAGAAACAAACCTAATACTCTGTCCACTGACCTATTTATGGCCAGCAGGATGAGAGTCACTTTGATATTATTCTGGATTTTGGAAATCATCTAGAAATGTCACCCTGGGGCATCATGCGTGTCTTGCGTGCGCAGTGTCACCTTGTCAGCGATCCAAGCGGCACAGCCCCTGCGCAGCTGTGCAGTGCCCTGTGCCGTGCCGGCTGGCCCTGTGTGCCCTCTTTCCGTGCAGCTCCTGCTGTCGGTTTGGCAGGAGAGGCTTTCAGGAGGTGTGGGCTGCGCACGTGTGCGGTCCAGCAAAACGATCGACGTGCTTGCTTCACTTCAAGCATGTTCTTACATGCTGAAGTGCTTTGCTGAAGTGGGATTGGGGAGAGGGATGGTGAAGGGCACTTTTACACCCAAATATGCTCTTTGCGCTTGGGGAGAATTTCAGGCCTCTGAATGTGGAAACATGTGAGTGTATGAACGTCTTCCTGGCCTGGCAGCCGATCTACCCTTCTTGAACACTGCCTGTGGTATCTAATGCTTACTCCTTTTTGGTAAGGAAGCCAAGCTGATAACGTTCCTTGTTACTCCAGTGAAGTTAATAGCTGTCATGCCAACTAACAGAGTTAGAAATTTTAAGGCTATTGATTCCCTTTCTTTCACCCCTTTCTGAGACGGAGTGTGTACATGTGCACATGTAATAATATGGCAGTCCTTTTCCTTTGGTTTTTATCCAAATTTTGCTACTGCTTAAAATGTACATTTTTGTTGTTGTTGTTGTTGTTTTTTAATACTCATCTATACTTTTGCTCACAAAGGAAATTAGTGCGTGGTAGCATGGGAAGAGGCCTGAACTTCCTGAACTAGGTGCCTTCTAGGTGTTTAACTGCTAAACTAGTTTAGGTGGGGTTATTTGTTTTAATTTAGCTGTATTTAGAATTGACAATCACAAACTTGGGATTCTGTTCTGTCTCTCTGGCAGAGCTTAGGCCTAGCTTTTTGTAGTCAGTACCTGCTTTTTACTTGCCTTTGGTGCACTTTGGATCTAGCTCCTGGAATAGTTGATCTGTGCCTTAACACGAATGCCTGTGCTGCTTTCTGACCCACATGAAGTAATACCGTATTTATTGAAATCTAAAGCTCTCCTTAGACAGTAGGATGCAGGATCTGACCCTCTGTAAGGCATGCCCTTGATTATATGAGTCCAGAGCTAATAGAAACCAAGATACAAACTGAAATATATCTTTGCATCTCAAATCCTCTGCTTGTGTGTGGGAGCATAAATTGAGTTGTGCCAAGTGTATGATCTGGAAAGCATTCATGCTGTAAACTGGGATGTGTTTGGCTGTGGGTGAACTATGAAAGCGGGTTTTTTTTTGTTTTGTTTTTTTTCCTTTTGGGGACAGCAGCCTTGATATGTCATTTGCTACATTTACTACAGTTTCAGGAATCCAAAGCTGACATGCTTTCTGTTTTTACTACATGTAGAGCTTCTCAGAAGGACATTGATACCTGTTTAATACTGGGATAAAGAAGATTATTTTCTAGACAAGATGTACTGGAGATAAACTACTCCTCTGCAATATCTAGTAGGAATAAATTAGTTTTATTTTGCATACAGTCCCAGCTTCCTGAATATCCTCCAGAAAAATGGATTTAAACTACTCAGCCTAAGTTCAGCTTTTATTAGTATTCCCTTACATTTGTTTTTGAGACAAACAACACATGTTTTTAAATGACTCTTGGCTGCCTTGCACACCCTACGAAGAAGCACCAGTCATAATGCACCGTGTTGTGGAACTTGTTGGAGTCAGTGAACAAACATCCTCTTTTATTTTACTTTTTCCTATAGAGCAGGCATATCATTACTGGCATCCAAAGCTGGCTCTCCACAGAGCTATTTTATAGAAACAGCATACATCACGTGACTTTAAAAGTGTTTACACTAGCTGGCCGTGAACTTCCTTACACTCATGCCTTTGGTCCCTTTGCAGTTGTGGTGCATGAGTTGCAAAGGATAATGTTTGTGTTGTGTGTTGGCAGTGAGTGAACGAGAGGAAAGGGAGTGTTGTGTGGCATAGTGACACTTTTGTTTTCCTCCGCGTTATGTAGGAACCTTTACACAAATGCTTAGCAGATACATTTTTTTCCATTGCTCTGTAAAGTCAGTTTTGGGTGTTAGAAGGGTTGTGCTCCCACTCAGTTACTAGGAAATCTCTTAGCAAAAAAGGTTTGGGAATTCTTTAGGAACACGGTCTTTAAGGAGCTCTAAGGCGTGGTGCTAAAAGCACTCAGGAAAAGGTATTTTGTGATGGAGTCTTCATGTTGCGTTGCCTGAATGTATTTGTGTGGTTGCTCTTTGTCTGAAGTCTGAGTATGCTCTGCTACTTCCTGTGCCTTTTTTAGCCACATGCTGTCAATGGATACAGCCACACAGAACCATTAATACACTAGTAAATCTGTAAGAAATAATAATTAATTTAGGATTGAGTTTAAACAAAACCACAGTGCGTTTTAAAGGCTCTTCCCCTTCTTCCTCTCAATTCTACCTTCGCTGTTGTCCGCGATCTTAGCCAAGGTTTTATCTAGAGGTTTCTCTGTGCGTGCCTTCTAGAAAGCACCTGCACCGAATGCTGTTGTATAGAACAGGGAGTGCTCGTCCTGTGACGAGTGCCGCTGCAGGGGCGTGCAGCTCCTCGGAGTCTGCGTGCTGGGCAGCTGGATGGATGGCTTGGTTCCCAGCGTGGCACTGCCGTGTCCCATTTACTTCACAGGCAGGAGCTTGTGGCTTGTGCGCCTCAGTGGCACATGGTGAAAGGTGGAAGTGGCCAGACTGGTGCAGGAGAAACAGAAAAGTCAAGGTCCAGTGTTACGAGCCTCTCTTTTGCCTTGAATGTCACTAAAATTGAACCTAAGATTCAAAAATCGGTTTTATTCAGTTTTTGAAACATTATCCTAGCAATATTCCTCCAGATGTGTTGTTCAGGTTGGTATAAATATCGACCATATGTGTTTAAGCAGATTGCTGTGGAAAGCGTATGTATATACACAGCCATTATATAGGCTCCAGTGTACTACAGTGTGCAATGGATGTGCAGTTAAAACCACACAACATCTTCACAGAGTGCCCGAACCAACAACGTTGTGTGATGTTCTGTTTTTTAAAATACACCGTTACGTTTTTACTGAAGCTTATATTTGGAAAACAGCTGGTGCCTAATGGCATAATTTTTCTATCTCAAACACTAAGAAAGTGTTTAATTTTTATTGTAATGGCCAATAATATTTCTGTTACAGCCTTTCTTCTTCTACCATAAATCCTTATGTAGTGAACCATCTTTATGTGTTTAGTCTTCTAAATACACAGAAGACTTTGAAATTAGATTTTATCACTAGTAATTTATCCATAAAATATAACAGCAGTTATGTGATCAGGTCTTTAGAGTTATTATTAGATTCTCCTTCTCCCCTTGTCAAAATATGTGACTTCAGTGTTGTTTTTATTCAGTTTATTGTATTTTTGTGTGCCACTTGGAAATATCATTGCACTAATGCTATTCTATGCAATAAAATCTGACAGTGTGCTATATTAGATCAATCCAGTGATTATTTTTCCTAATGGATAGCTCGTTTCAAATGTGTATGAGCATTAATTGCTTCTGTGCTACATTTGAGTCACCAGAACCCCAGTGTTAAGATTTCTCTTTAATTCAAATTATACATTTTACTCCTGTATTTCTTAGTGGTTACCCAAAAGCTACATCAGCCTTGCTCAGAACTTAGGATGTTATATTATGATTTTTTTTTTTGGTGGTTTTTACTATTGTTAGGTTTGGGGGGAATCCAAATATGAGGTATAAAATATGAAAAAAGGCTGTCTCAAAGCAAGTATCATATAAGCAGGTGTAATGTACCATACATTAGCTGTCCTACTAGCTATAGCTTCTCTTCTTTTTCCATAGCAGGTCTTAAGCAGTTTGAACTAAAATTCTTGGCTGCCTTGAGACATAGTCAGGTACTTACTTTGATCTAGTTTAAGATTGATATGCATTTCCACTTCTGATCAAATTAGAAATGGTAGAAAAAGAATGCTTTTCTGAGCTGATTTGAGCAAACAGAGGTAAACTAACATGCCAGCTATGCAAATTGCTCTTCAAATAATACAACCAATGTTGGGAAGCTAGACTGTTTCACGGGATTTTGGAAAATTGTCATTGTTTTATTTTTCTTCAAATAAAGTTTGCAATAGCTATTTTTAAATTCTATTAAAGATGACTTTTAATAATAGCGTATGTCTAGTATTTGCTTATTTTAACAATACAGGCTCCTGTAATGGATCACAGTTTCTGTCACCCACTGCCCATCCTCAGTGTGTCTTAGGGGCTGTCTGACCTGTGCTTAAAAGCTCAAAATTTGAAGTGATGAAGTGGTGGTTTCTGTGGTCAGGCTGCCACCCGTGACCCTTCAGGTCATTCTTTGGGACTTTTCTGGGTAGGTGTCACCACATTTTTAAATTATAGTATTTTATTCAACGTGAATTTATTGAAAACTTTGCTGTCAACTTCAGCAGAATTTGTATAAGTAACCTTACGTGGTGACTATGGTCCATGCAGGTGTGTTTCCAACACTGTTTTGGTCACAGGTCTGAAACACAGCACCGTATGGGCTGTTCTGCAGAAAGCAAAGTCCATCCCAGGCAGGTCAGTATACCTGCAAACCCCTCCAGCCGGTCTCCTTTGCTGGGGTTTTTGCTGTGTCCTGGTGTGTGTGCACTGACAAGCCTCATGCCCCTGTGAAGCCGAGACCCATTGCACTGACCATCAATCTGCACTGCATCTGCTGCCGTGCCTTCCTTCTAGTGAGACTGCAAGCCTCTTGTCATTTAGGTACAAGTTTTTGCAGTAGGGTCTCTCACTGTATGTTATAATAATGCCCTTTTATGGGGAAATGCGGTAAGCCTAGGAGTATAAATTTGGAAATGTTTTGGTAGAATTTAAAATATCTCAGTTGTGCAGATCAAGAATCCACTGAAGCAATTACTGTGTTAGTTAGCTTTGAAAAAAAATCCCATTCTACAGTTTGTTTTGCTCACCTGCATCTCTCCCTGCAATCCCCAGACCTTGTACAAATTACACCTATTTCCAGATGGCAGCAGATGATACAGAAGATACAGATGATACAGCAGAAGACACGGAATGTTTCAGCCTTGTTTCCTGGGTTTTTTCCTCCCATATGTGTAACTGCTATAAGAGCTGCAGGTTTGTGGGTTTATATATTTTTTTTTGCACAGTATGGGAAGACAATAAAGCAATAAAAATACTCCGCTTAATCTTACTGCCATATGTTTTTGTTGTGTGTTCTTATCCTTAACACATAACTTATGCTGATGTTCCTTTAATAGAAAAGCACTTCTCAAAGTGGGAAGATGATTTCATGGTTTTTGTGTTTTCTAAAAACATTTTCCTTCAAGACAGGGTTTGCCTGATGTCTGCCATTTGTTCCTGCTCCCTTTCTGCTTCCTTTCTTCTCACTTATTAGCACATTAGGGACCGAGGAGTGGTAATCTTTCATGGCAGGGAGAACTACAGCAGGCTGTGACTGCTGAATGTGGAGAATATAAATCTGTAATAATATAAAATGGTGGAGGCTGTTTGCGGGCTTTGCATCCTCTGCAGATCATCATTTTCTTGTTTTCCCTTGATTCATTTCATTTGAGTTTTCTCCTTGCCGATAGCATGTCGCTGCAGAGCCAGTAGACACGGCACCGTCCTGAAGGGTGTCAGGCCTGGGACCTTAGGGGAGTAACCGAGGCGGGGGGAATCTTCCTGTACTGTAAGAAGATGGGAAGAGATGGGTTTCTGAAAAGGGTAAGTCAGAGCACCTAAATTATCTCCTGTTTTATTTATTTACTTACTTACTGTGCTTCTGCTGTACAGGGAGCCTAAGGAGACTGATATTCCAGCAAAAGTATCTTAAGAGTCATCAAGCTCAGTAAGTTTGGGGGGAGACATGGGATATATCCATAAGGGGAAGGAAGGGTTAGTTACGAACCACTGGTGCACCCTTTGGCTTCTCTTGGGAAGTCCCTGGCATGATAGAGGAAGTCCTGGGACTCTGTTAGAGGTAGAGCAGCCCCTGAGTGAAACACCTCCTGGAGCAGCTTCATACAGTGACCACCTTTGTGGTAAGGGGGTTTTTTCCATGTAAAAAACGTGCAGTCTAACACAGCCCTGCCCCAAGCCTCAAAATAGCTTGTTGTGGGAGAAGGATTAGCTTTTGAAACCACAGAAGAGAGACCTACATTGAGTCAATTTTTGTAGGGGTGTCTTGGGGTCCTACTTGGAAAGCTTGAAATAAGCCTTACTAGATTCTCAGGGAGCAATAGACTGGGGGCAGTTCCAGCACTGCGGAGACCAGGATTTGAGTTGACTTGACAAAATGCAGAAATGCTCTAAAAGCATGGGTTCCACGTTGAACAGAGAGGTCAGAGCAAAGCTCTGTGATCAGAAAAGACGGTGCTCAGTTGCACAGATGCTGACTGTGGAATGACTATCCTGGGCTGTATCGGGAGAAGTGTGGCCAGCAGGTTGAGGGAGGGGATTCTGCCCCTCTACTCTGCTCTGGTGAGACCCCACCTGGAGTGCTGCGTCCAGCTGTGGAGCCCTCAACATCAGAAGGATATTGACCAGTTGGAGCGAGTCCAGAGGAGGCCACGAAGATGCTCAGAGGGCTGGAGCACCTCTGCTATGGGGACAGGCTGAGAGAGTTGGGCTTGTTCAGCCTGGAGAAGAGAAGGCTCCGGGGAGACCTTATAGCACCTTCCAGTACCTGAAGGGGCTACAAGGAAGCTGGGGGGGACTTTTTACAAGGGCCTGTAGTGACAGGACAAGGGGTAATGGGTTCAAATTGAAAGTGGGGAGGTTTAGATTGGATATCCGGAAGAAGTTCTTCCCGGAGAGGGTGGTGAGGCACTGGAACAGGTTGCCCAGAGAAGCTGTGGATGCCCCATCCCTGGAAGTGTTCAAGGCCAGGCTGGATGTGGCTTTGAGCAACCTGGTCTAGTGGAAGGTGTCCCTGCCCATGGCAGGGGGGTTGGAACTAGATGGTCTTTAAGGTCCCTTCCAACCCAAACCATTCTGTGATTCTAAAGAGCAAGCACTGCCTTTGCTTACGATGATAATAGTAAAAATAATAAAGAGATTGAAATAGCAGCAAGGAATGGTTAGTGTCGTGTAAAAAGGGTCAAAGGATCTTGAATATTTAAGTTTCTGAACAGCTTGTCATCTAAATAATACCATGGAAGCCTAAGATACGAAATCCAGCTGTTGTAGCTGGACAACTGAAGGAGCGCAAAGCCTGACAGTGGGGCTGTCACACGGTCAGGTACAAATGAGCTAGGAATGCCTGTTCTGCACTGGGACACTAACAAAGGCAGAGAGAAGACACCGTGAGAGATACTGGAGGAGCTGTTTTAAATCCTGCCTGGGGCATGGACATGATGTCTCAGTGTCCCTGTGTGCTGCGAGCACCATGACACCCTGACACTCTTACTGATCTGGGTCCAGAAACCTGTCATTGGCTCTACTTCCATGAGGCCATAACTAGCACTTGAATAAACAGTTGCACAGCAGAATAGGCCTATTCAGATGCAAAACTTGCTTTGTGTTTATATTCCTACTGGCAATTTACTTTTAGTTTTTCTCTTGTATTTTAGGTACTGCTTATTGCATTTGGCATCCTGTTTTATTTTATTCATTTGCCTTCCTTTTTAAGTCTTCTATGACATCCATACCACTGGTTCCTTTCAAGCTGACTGCAAGGACTGCTTTGTAGTTTCACCTTACATTACATTTTATGTAGTTGGGTAGTCGGCCATAATCTCTCAGATGATATATGAGCAGATTAATAAACCTGGAGGTGTGTTTTCTAGGCCAACACTTTTATTACGGTTATTGAGAATGCAATAAAACCAATTCACTGTTCATGAAAGCATGTAAGAAAGGGAAACCCACTGAGTTTATTACAGTGCCATTCAATATATTTTATTATTAGAAGAAATTAGTTTACAGTTAAATTTTCAGGTGGTTTAAAATTTGTAGGGTTGTAGATAACAGGAAGTTAAATAGAGGTACTTGGTACTGTGGTCTCCATACTAAGTCACTTATATGGAAATTTTAATTTCGATTTTGTCAATAATTGTTTAATTTCAAAGTATGTTTTGTATTAAGTATGAACAAAAAGAGATTGTATAAATGTAACATGAAGCAACATCTTAAATCAACTTTGGCTGTCAATCAAAGCATTATGTTTCTATTTATTTGTTTCAATATTGATATTAGCTCTACATAAAGCAAATTGGGAAGATGAAACATTCAGACTATGGTCCAGCTCCTAGAAAGGTGGTTTTGGTACGGGCTACTAGGTAAAATGTAGAACCAACCAGAGCTGAAGGGTAAATGTTGGTGTAAACATACCGTCTTTTCCTCCATGAGCAGTCCTGGAAGTGTCAGGCAGGTGCGTGGTGCAGAAGCGTTGACTCCTTTCTTTTTTTCTGACCCATGGACACCTTTAAAACCTGTCACCACTTGCAGAGGGAGCGCAAGTTGGTTATGCTCGCTTTCCGACCTCAGTTCCCATTCCCTGTGCTGTGCTAGCACACGTCTGTCTGGCACTAGCAGGGTGTTCTTGCCTTGAAACTGGCCGAGACCTTAGGCACTGCTACTTGGGCAAGAGAGGATTTTAATATGTCTGGAGCAAAGAATGAGAAATCATATCCCTAATAAAGTAGAATAAAATGATATAAAAAGAGCCTCTTAATCTGATTCACAACAGCTGCCTTCCAGGGAGACCATGGATTTCCCTGGGGATTCTTCTGGCTCACATTGATGGAAAGTGAGGACTGGGCTGAGGGATACTTTAGGTAAGTGGATAGACATTCCTTTATATTTTTTTTTTAGTGATGAACGCTTATTAAAATCCTGGATCAAGGGACAGGGATAGTAATATAAGCACATGTGGAAATAATGTACTGAGAAAGCTCTGTGGTTTCATATGGAGAAAAAAGATAGCAGCCAAATCTAGCTCAGTGGGCAATTAATTAAGCTAGACATCTCTCTGTACGTTGTATGCTGAGTTCAGTGCAAAAGTGTGTATCAGCAAGGTGCCATATGATTTTCCCTTTATAGTTTGCAGTTTGGTTTCAGGAATGAACTTGAAGACGAATGGGTTGGTGGGATGTTAGATGAAAGTCAGTATGATTAATGTGTCTTGTTCCTCTGCATGATCATTCTCCATGGTCGGTTCTTCACATGCAGCTTAGGTCTGTTGTTTCTCCCTCCCTGGTTTTAATTGGATCATAGATAGAATAATAAAAATATGAACAGTTTTAAGAACATTATATTGAGACAGTTGTAAGGAGTGAATCTGCCATCACTACGTATTCTGCTTGCTTCATTTAAAATGGGGCACTACAGCTGTCATGGTTCCTTCGCCGACTCCATCCACCATTTTTCCAATACACGCAGACCAACCACAGTCCAGAAGACTTTTATTACAGGATACATCAGAAGCAAAGCCAAAAAAAAAAAAAAGAAAAGGTGGAATTCTTCGTGAGGAAGCACAGCGTATGGTCTCAAAATGGTACCTCTCACCGAAGAGGTATGAGACATTTAACAGTGCATTAAACAGAAAACAAAGCCTAGCGTGACCTATCCAGCTCTGCCTCGGCTGCTTCTCCAGTTTCATTCTTTTTCCACTTATTCATAATGACTTTATTCTTCTACATTTGCAGTAACTAGGACTGGGATAATGCTGCACAAGGTCAAATACAGGAACACTCTTAAACACAACCCTAAACCCCAAGTCCCTCTAGATTAGCACATTTCACCTGGCAACTGGTGAGGTACATGGGGCTTGCAGGAGGTTCCTACCCAGTCCTTCTCCCCAGAGGTGATTGAAAACAAGTTAGGTGAATCGCAAACAAAGCCAAGGGCCACCTTCTGCTCCCCAAGCGTGGGCAGCTGCAGGCACGGTGTGACAAGGAGAGGGGCAGTGAGGAAAGATGGATGTGTGGAGCAATGACAGCCTGGCAGGCAGTGCTTGCTCTTTAGAATCATCGAATGGTTTGGGTTGGAAAGGACCTTAAAGATCATCCAGTTCCAACCCCCCTGCCATGGGCAGGGACACCTTCCACTAGACCAGGTTGCTCAAAGCCTCATCCAGCCTGGTCTTGGACACTTCCAGGGATGGGGCATCCACAGCTTCTCTGGGCAAGTGTTCTTTGCACTGTCTTGCCCAAATGCCCAGGCATAAGGGTGGCTGTGTCCCACCTGGGGCAATGGCCAGCCTCTGTGCCTGCTCACTGGTCAAAAAGTACCTTTGACAATGGGGTTTGAGTCTGTCTGAGAGACACAGGGGAAGCTGGCCATGTGGAAGAAAAAACTTTAATCAGGCTGATCTTGGACTGTTGATACTAGATCAATGTATAGATCAGTATTTATCATGTGCTGATGGCAACAAAAGTGACCCTTCAGGCTGACATTACATGAACAATTTTACAGGTTGCAAAACACATTCCTGCACGTATTCAAGATGCATTTTATTGGCCTGAACAAGAATCTCTTGCTCTACATCCTGTGTAGTGTACCTTCAATGTAGATCACTCAGTGAAGGATGTCAAGGAAGAGGACATGTTAGCATAAACAAGCCCAGCAAGAGCCAACATCGTCAAGATGCAGTGGAAAAACACCACTTCATGCAAACAACAGACTCCGATGCATAAAGAAAAGAACACTTGGGAGATGCGTGATGCCCTTCCACTTCTCAGCTACTGGGAATGCCATAGCTGTGTTTTGCTGATGTCTGCAACAGGAAAACAGTGGCCTGGCTGCGCAGCTCCCCAGAGCAGACAACAAGGGGTGTTTGGAAAGCACAGCCACTACGAGAAGGGCAAATGAATTAGAGTTGTTTGGAGCCCCTGAAGGTAGGGCTGCGGGGTAAGATGCTTCTCTCTCAACTATGTCTAGCTATATCAAAAACTCTTGAAAAGTTCAGGAGATTAATTTGTTTGATGTACGATTAGAAGCAGGTGATTGAACTGCAGCAAGTTTCAATTGAAACATCAGGGAGAACCTTCCTAATAGAACAAACTGTGGGATGGGCTGCTGTGGGAGACAGCCTGCTTCTTCAGAAAGACACTCTTTAAGAGCAAGTGAGACAAACATCTGCTAATAAAGACCTGGGTCTGTACAAGTCCGTCTCTAGGTGGTGGAGACGGAATAAGTGATCTCTTGATGCCCTCCCTAGTGCTGTTTTGTTAGGAGCTGGTGTCTGCAAGCTCTGTTGCAATGACACAGCATTGGATGGCTTTTGTAGGAGACCTGCTGAGATGTGCAAGGTGTAACTTTCTGCTGATGCTAAGGTAAGTGCTTGAAAAACTGCTTTGAATTCACTGGAGTGGGGTTATGTGGTGTAAATGAAAATTTAGCCCATAATTCCCTCCATAAGTTAATGCTGATTCTTAAAAGCTCAGTGGGACTGCTGGGACATCAGACTTCTGATTTGTAACAGGGTTCGCAGTATTTGCAGAATGAAACAGTCGCTCTTGAAAACGTCTCATTGGAAAGTATAGGATCAGGCATCGTATAAGACAGTGAACAGAATTTCTGAGTTTTTAAGGGTTGTCTATGCCTACTAAATGTGAGCAGGCAACGTAACTATAGATCCGAGTTGCATGAACATACATGGGGTATCTTCTTCCCAGGCTGTTCTTAAGGTGACTCCGAATCATATAACAAGTTTCATAGGTTTCAAAGCTCAGCTCCTCATTATTATAAAGAGATTTAAATGATGTATTTGTGACTGTGCTGGTTACAGCTTTGTTGTTATATTCCACCGTGCAGATTCAGCTTTACAGAGTACGAGCAAGCTACCCGGGGAGTGTTTTCATTAGTGGCTACGAGTCTGCGCCAAGCTTTGTCCTCTATCATATTTCTGTTCAACTTTCCTACTTCTCCACCATTTTCTTGCCCTGTATAAAATAAAAATGCTGGAGGTCACAAAACCAGAAAAATGATACTGAATATACCTTGGGCACATAATAACACTCACAGAAAGCAAGATTTTGATAACCAAGATAACAAGAACACTTCTGATGTTTCTTTACACTTTTCTATAAAACCAGAGCTCGTGTTTGCTTGTCCAAACAGATGTTGCACAAATGAACTATTTGTCACTGCATTAAGTGTGTGCTGAAGGCAGGATGTTAGGCAGAAGAGCAGGGCTCTACACCCAGTACCTTTAAAATATCTCTCTAGATGAGGCTGGCTTGGTCCCAGTGCTTCCTATTATCACATTTCTTGCTGTGCTTACAGTTTTGCCATATTTTAAGTGCTGTGGGCGGCTGTGTAAGGGCCTTAGGAGTCCAAGACCACACAAGACCCCAAGAGTCAGGGCTCTTCTAGGCTGTCTTAAGCTTAGGAGTCCTCAAGAACTCTCTTAGTGAGTAGCTGTGGTCCTGCTTTTCCCTGGCACCGAGGTGGTGGGAGAAAAAGGCACCATATTTAAGTAGCTAAATATCTATCATGTAATACATTCACCAGTGTGCTGGAAATCACTGTAAAATGGGTGCTTGTTTCATATTTATCAACAAACTACCTCTCCAGGAAAGATTGTGTCAAGGAGTGAACCTTTAAGGGGTCAACAGTGGAACAGATGGTTTGTACTGATGCTGTAGAGCATCAGTCTAGGTAGGAGACACTGGCTGCTGGACGTGGCTGTTGGCAATGACCACTGGCAACCATCGGCCTGCTTATTCAAAACAGAAACAACCCCTGTTCCTTTGGAGGCTGACACAATTGCAAGATGGAGGTTGATGACATGGGTAATAAAACAAGTAGAGAATATCCTGGTGACAATACTCACTACCTCCATACAGGCAGCTGAGAGAATGAGCAAGGATATAGAAATATCCTGACATCTTTAAACTTTTAGCTCTTTAAAAATTCCTTGGCACTGCTCTGCATCTTTTCAAATTTCCCATTAACATTTACAAAGGAAGTCTATCCTGCTGTTTCAGCAACACTGCTCACTGGAGCTGCTAGTCACCATTTCCAGTGACCAAGAGGATGAAGAGAACGTAGCTGATACCACACACTTGAGCAGAAATCAACCCAACCCAGCCTGCAGGATTATGTGGGAGCAACAGTAACTGTAGAGAGAGATTTTTGATTTCTGCTATTTACTAGTTTTGTATATCCACATGTGTATGGCTTGAATTGAAGCACAGCAGTTTGTTATTTTCTCTTCTACAGCTTGCAGCTGTATGTATAAACACTAAATTTGAAATCCTCCCAAATTTGTGAAATCCCCAGTGATGTAGGTCTTATATCCTGGCAGGAGTTCAACTCAACGTCTCCAAATGAGTGTTGATGAGGCATGGACACTCATCAGATACTTTCTGTATTTCCATTCTTCTGGGATGCAGATGCCCATGAAAGAAGCCAGAACTCTGGGCCAGAGCAAATACCAGAGTTGCTGCCCATGAGCCATTGTAGCTTTACCATCTGGGAAACAATTGATTGCATCCATTTTAAAAATCAACTGCTGTGTTATTAACTTTTTAAAAATTATTATTTCTTGGTGAGAGCAGTAATCTAAACATCAGCACAAATCAGTGCACGCCTTGCAGCACTTACAGCACAGACAGACCAGGTGTGGAATTTTCTTTGAAGGCCACCAATGAGTCTCAGCTGAAGCACCTTCTCGAAGTGTGGATATAATGCTCAGCCGCCAGCTGCACATATTTTAATTTTTTTAGGCCATCTTCAAGTACTTATGTTGAATATTTCAGAATCAGAAATGGAGATGAATTTCAGTTCTTGGTTTCTGAAAATCCCAGAGTCCCAGGGAGCTGTAAGTGATCTGCTCCTTTGGAAATGAGCTCACTGCTGTCTGGTGACCTAACTATGATTATGAGAGCTTACTGATAGGTTCACATTGGAAAAAACATTGCCAATAGCCAAAATGAAAAAATCTGCACTACGATGTTGGCATAACTTGGTTAATGCCTAGTGAGTGAGCCTGGCAGGATCTGAGAACCAGGTGACAAAAGTTTTTTTTAAAATCCTCTTTCTCCTGATGGCAACAAACAGCCCAGTGTAACTCTAGTTCTACTCCTCAGCATGCTGTATTGCATATTATCTGGTTTTATTACACTAGACAGTTTGGTGCTAGTCTTTCTATACATGAAGTTAAGCAGAGAAAATAAAGGAGGCAGAAAGATCAGATGACTATGCTGTTGGATTTTCTTCCCTTTTATTACTTAGATCAGAAAACACAAAGCTTATGTACCATTATATTTTATGAAGGAAGCTGGTGCTGAAAGATATTCACTGATAATTTGTGATTTAAAATCCTACCTTTATAGCTTACTTGGGAAATTCCATTAGTTTAGAGAAAATGCATATTCAGCCACAGTCCATTTTCACTGGATCCGATGACCAAACCATCCTATTAGAGAGTCCCAAAGCCACAGGAACTTACAGGTTTCCTTTCAAGGTTCTGGATGACCTACAAGTATTTCAGCAAGTCTTCTGTAGAGTTCTGATAGATCCCTTAATTAGACTGTTCAATTCAGTACTCAAAGATTTCTTAAGCAGCATTTTCTTTTAAGTGTAACTATAGAAAGAATTTATAGCTGGTTTTACGAAAGTATGTCAGGTAAAGTGTTCCAGATACATTCCCTAAAAGAGTTTTGCAAAGAGAAGATTTTCAAAAGCTCAAGAAGCAGTTTAGTCCCCAGCTGCTCTGAGCAGCAAATCCCCATTTTGAAAACCCTCCTGTAACTGACTGTAAATGATGCACTGATTTCCTAAACAGATTTTCTGAAACCAGATTCTACTTTAGATCAACCTTCTGGACAGCCTTTCTGGTGCTAAACTAGTGGAATATGGTGTCCAGCCTCAGCGGAGTGTAACCTAACTGAAAATTTGTCAATGTTCTGGTCAGATCATCAAACAGCTGCTTCATCATCTTCTTCCTGGGGCATGTGAAACTTCAGGCACGCACACACAGTATCTGATTTCAAAAGGTGCCGTGGAGGAGCGGCTGTCACTTCAGCATGCTCAGGCAGGACTCGGTGCACATGCGGTCGTCACTGGCTGCGGTCCTTCTCAGTGGCCGTGACCCACCTGTGCCAGGCATCAGTCGTGGAGCAAAAATGTGGGATGTGAGGAAATAGCGAGACAACTAGAAAGCAGCAGGTAAATCAATCCTGATTCACAGTATGTGTCTGGTAGAGCCCAGGTGTGGGTAACACTCTGGACCAGATGTTCTCATCTTCTCTTTGAATCTTACTAAAGCTACAAAGCATCGACAACTATAAACTTACTTTAACTGTGTACTTAAATGGGCCTTATGCTGCTTTGCGTGATTGGTACTTTAGGGGAACGTTAAGATGATTAAGATTGCTTGGAGTAGGACCCATAGTGGTGTCATGATTGGTTTCAAGGGTCAGAGGAGGAATCATGGTGGGATTTGGGTTCAGCTATACACTTTTGAAGTGACTGCAAATTTTTGGGTGACAGATTGCCTCGCTTTAAATATATAAAAAAAAAAAAAAAGCTTCTCTTTTTTTTTTTATTACTCTCCTGTGTAACTAAATAGTTATTCTGGAAATACCATTAAAATGGATTAAAAAGAAATGTTACCCATAAAGAATTTTCATCGTTGCATTCAATTTTCTCCATGGAAAAGAGTAGTTTTAAAATGTAATTAAATGTCAAAGCTTTGCAGATGTAATTCTTGTGATTTTTAAAAGAAAAACTTAATTAAATAGAAGCAACACTCCCCTGATTAGCTTTTCTACCTTTTGGATGACTGCTGCTCCACCTCTGCGTGAAGTTCTGGTGAGTGGAAAAATCACACAAGAAACTGAGAAATGAAGACGTTAAAGCACCCTAAAATTGCTGGCTCTGTCTCCTGTTCAGCAAATACGATTTTCATAAATAGAAAGGATAACCACAGTGTTCTGGAACTGCCTTGCCATGCAGAGGGTGATTCAGAAACGAAGGAGGTCCAGAAGAACAATAGGGGTGGTGAGGAGAGAGGGAGAATTCCAGATTTAATAACATTGGAAAATTTGAATCAAACCTGAACTTCATTAAAGTTTCTGAGTTTCTGTCCTGAAATTTAGAAATATCAGAACTATACAATTTTTGCAGTGGTTTAATACTTGACTTTTTGCAGTTTGGGGAGAAATGATAAAGCAGCTCCATTCAGAGTTAGCTCCAGAGTGTTCCTGCATCTTAGGCACGCATACTGCCGAATACTGTAATAAAGCGAACAGTTCTACACCTCTAAGAGACTGGCCTCACTGCAATGCCTTAGGAAGCAAAGCATTTTAGGACTGAGAAAATCTTTATCAGTCAACTATACTGGGAAATGTTTGCGTCTGAGTGAAGGGTAATGTACATTCTT
Organism: Eurypyga helias; assembly: GCF_000690775.1. Classification (NCBI taxonomy): domain Eukaryota; kingdom Metazoa; phylum Chordata; class Aves; order Eurypygiformes; family Eurypygidae; genus Eurypyga; species Eurypyga helias. The sequence goes on from NW_010262361.1 coordinate 95,084, forward strand.
CTATAGGTAAAAATGTTATGTTGTCAGCTGGCTGTGTTTCAGAATGCTGTATGTACCTGCTCTGTATGTGATACGTGATGTGTATGAACATCAGGAGCTAGTAGACAGTATTTTTGATAAACAGTTGGTGCTGTGATCATCTCATAATTTTTCACAAGCCGAGAAGTCTATCAGAAGCTGTTACAAGCGCTGAGCTTTGTCTGCAAGGGCTGAATTTCTAAACAGCAGGAAAAGAAAAAAGAGTGGATGCAGATTCCCAGATATGCATATTCAGAAGGCAAGTTTTACCTGCCAAATTGAGGTGCAAGTCCAAGGACCTTCTGAGTGTCGTTTTGAGAGTTCAAGGTAGCTCAGATGGCTGATTTGGCCTGAGGTTTATTGTTGCCAGTGCACTGGGATAAAAGAATGAGTATTGATCACATTGATATAATTCCAGGAGATACCTGTAGAAATTTATCAGAATTTCCTGCATTTCTTTTTCTCTTCGGTTTTAATGCTCAATGGGAATTTTCAAACCAAGATATTCTTGAGAGATTTCTATTCTGAGAGTGTTTCACAATGAGTACATCACATATCTTTGCAATGTCATCATTCAGCACTTTATGGCAATGATTTCATTCTGTAAAACTTGTAATTCACCATAAAGTTAGGGAAAAGACCATAAAACATTTCTGGAATTGTACAAAAATTGCAAAGTCTAATTCACCTAGCAGAAGCTTGGAAATTTCAGTAAGCTGGGGTTCAGGTTTGATTCAAATATTCCAGATTCACTGAGTTGTGATAGTTTTCCTTAAATGATCTTCCTGACCTCATTTAATGAAAGTGCCTTAAACTCAAGACTGATTTAATCTTTGATATTTCAGAAACTTGGCAGGGGGTGGGGGTATTTGCACTTTGCTGAACCCTTTTGATAGTATTGTAAAAGATACTGTTTTGTTCACAGTATTGTCTAGAAGAGTCCAGTTTTGGTGGTGCTTATTGCTGTTGTTATGGATTAGACAAAGTCTGATATGATGGAGACCTAAACATACCTGTTATGTAAAAGGCTGAGTTTTAAGACCCTATCACATGAAACCTGCAACTCTAAATAAATACCTACATATTTAGCTGTTGTTATCCTATTATGGACTGATTTTCTTTGGGCCAGAAATTCTAATAGAGGATTAAAGAAACTCTTCTCTCCAAAAGAGTTCTTTAAATTTCTGAGCTCTGGGTAAAAAACTATTAAGCCAGAAGTCATACTTTATGGTAATACAACATTTTTCGTCCTTAAGAACCTCTAAGAAATCAGGACTGCGCCAAAGTCATAAGAAGACTGGAAGCTGTGGCATTCAAATTAAAACAAAGCTTTAGATTCTGGTAAGAAGCAATACTGAAATAGTTGCTTCAGAAGAAACAGCCACTGAGAAACAAAAACACCAAGCCCAAAAAACTCTCAAGGAAGACCAGATGGTTTTGGCCTAGTATGTGTCTATTAGTCCTTAAAATTCCAGTTTCATGGGTCCAAACTCATAAACCAGTGACAAACATCTTTATTATTAACATATTCATACATTGCTATCGATAGGCAGCTCCAGTCGGACTATTGATGAACTGTATGTCGGCAATCGGTTTCAGTTCTCTTGTATCAACTCATTTCTCTTGTATCAACATCACAATACGTCATGATCTGACTTCTCGAGAGTGTGAATGAGGTAGTGTTAAATTAAAGCTTCTAACCTAAGTTAGTCCCTGCACAACAAAATGTTTCCATCCATGCTAGGAATCACGTGAATCACATTTCAGGACTGATCCTATGGATTAAGTTAAAGCAATGGAGCTCCAAAATGTATTTCCTTGCACAATGAAGACTTTCTTACCAATCACCACAACATGAATATAATTAAAATGTGCTGAAAATGGGCTTGGCACTATGCACGCCGTCTGGTAAAATAGCCCCTCCCTTCAGCAGTCTGTAGACTGATAAACAGACTGAGGGAAGGCTAACTATTGAGAAGGCAGGCAGCAAAAGAAACTTAGTCTTGCACATGAATGACAACTGCTCTGTTTCAGGAGTCTCTGTGTCTACTGATGTTAGCAATGACCCATTATTTAGAATTGATAAACTGAATTTATAGGCTAACATTACAGGATTTATTTCTTCCTTCCTGAACTCATATGAGGGGTCATCACTTGGTTTGAAAAACAACATCTTTACCTCATGGCTTATCGAATGACTGAGCCTATAAATTTTTTTCAGTTTTAAAAAAAGCCTAGCAATAAAACGTGTTCAACATATTAAGTGGTCCCAGTGAACCAAGCATCAACCTCTGCCATTCAGTGAGAAGAATGGTGTGTTCTCCAGATGACAGTGGATCAAACTGTCATGGTACTTAAGAGATTCATCCAGAGATGTTAGGCAGCTTTAACTCCCAGGCATGTCAGAGGAGTTTAGGAACTCTCAGAAACTTGTAACTTTGGAGATTTTGAGATGAGGTGCTGGCATATTCAGACTGATGAGCTCTGTTCACAGGCTCATTTCCTTTCAGGGATGGATAAGACCTGCTGTCTAGCTCATGAACCATGCTTTTCTTTGTCTCCTGGGCAACGTGCTGCCACTTACAGTTCCAGAGCAAAGAAACACATAGTCTTTTAGTAAATTATAATATGAAAAAAATGGTGTTTTCAACTTGCAAAGTCAGTATGTTTTCTTCACTGGGCTGGTTGCATTCCAGTGCAACTTGAGGCTGCCTGGAGATAATGCTGGCCTGAGAGTCTGGTATGGAACTAGAGGGAGGACACCTCTTTTGTCTTCATAACAGCCCTTAGCTCATGAAGAGCTAGAGATACTGCTAGGGAGAACTGCTAGAGGTACCCTGAAAATTTTTCAAAACTGAAAATTCTCAGATTCTGTATTGTGGGCCACAGGGTAGGTAACAACATTTTGGCCTGCTTCCATCCTCGTGGAAGTCTCCTATTGTTCAAATGAAGCAAACCTCAACTAAACAACAGTGTGTCAGTCTACTCTTCATGCCACCACAATGAGGACACTATTGCCATCCAACCCGAGATGTTCTCTAGGAAGAACATACCTGTTTTCTACTCCTTTTCCTTGTAGATGTTTCCCCACCCACATCTTTACCTAATCAACCCCTGCTCTCTGCCAGGTTTTCTGATGTCTCTTCTCTTCCAGTAGCAGCTCACTCTTGGTGTTGCCCTGGGGACTCCTGTGCAGATTTCGCCTCCTCCTTCTCTGCCTCTGCCTAGCTTTTGTTGACTTCATCGTTGGGGCTTCTGCTTCCCTTGAGAGAGTTTATGACTCTGCTAGGAAATTATTTTTTTCCTTAAAGGAATGTGTTCTTAAAAATAACACTAACCTTTCAGGGTAAACTCAAGGGATGACTAATATTTTGGCATACTCAACAGTTCATATTCTTTCCTTCTCTCTCTTGCTTTTCAGTTCCATTGTGTGGATTTTCTAACTCTCTTTAGAACATAATTGGAAAACATATCTTTGCTTATCTCTCATTGCACTTTCTTTTTTAATTCGCTGTAACTCATCTTGCTACTTTGGAACTATGAAGGACTCTGACTCACAAGGGGTAACCAGTGCTTTGATTACCATTGTCTTTATTTTCTCCAGGGTCTTTCATATATGGTTTCTGTCTTCCTCATTTTTTGCCATCTGTAGTGAAGACAATGCAAACCTTAGCATTTTGCAGTAGACATCTGTAATAATTCTCCACTTCCCTTCTTTTATCTCCAGCAATTGAGCTCAGTCTATCTTCTTCAGATTTAAAGGTTTTGGAAAGTATAGACAGTATAAATCTCTTCCTTTTCCCTCGTCCAGCTGAAATGGTTTGGGGTTTCTTTCTTGTTTTTACGAAGAGGACTGGATGATTACTGCGCTGTCACCATCATCCTCTGCTAAGCTACACAATTGCCGACTTGAAAATCCTCCTGGATGCTTCTCTTTCCCCCAGAACACATTGTTCTACTGTTCACACCATTTATTCTAATACTTGTCAGTTATGCCGTGCTTTTTTTTTTTTTATAACGATCAGCCTAAACACCCCACGAGGATAAGTGTTAGTCCTTTTTCAAGGAAGGCGTAATCAGAATGATTTATTTCTGAAGGAGAAACGGGTGAAAGCCATTGCACCTGCTGGATTCCTGAGCAGTTAAAGTCACAGAGATGACTTCAAGACCAGGTTTCTCGGAGTGTTGAGCTGCTGTAGATCCTGCTGCCTTCAGTTTGGGTGGAAGGAGGTGATGGCCCAATCCATGTATACTTGGAGAGGGGTGTGTGGAAGCTCATGGCAGCAGGAGGCCTCCTTGTGATGCTGCTGAGTCCAAGAGGATGCTAGGGACACAGGCCTGGAGGACACTCCAGATCATTGACCTGAGGCCAACTGCATTAGATAATGCCTTCTGCTAGCTGACTGGACTCCTCCAGGAACTGCCTGGGAGCCCACTTTATTTGAGTTCCCACACTCCATTTAGTCCTTGTGTTGGGAACCTCATTTGCATCCACATTGTTCTGCTTGTTAGAAACCTCCTTACATCCAGCCTAAATTTATCATTTATGGTTATCGGCTGAGCCACAGAAGGCAGCCAGAAGAGACACCTCCAAGAAGAGCTGATCACCAATGGTGTGTTTTAGTGGCTTTTTGATGGGTCTTGGAGGCTTATTTTTTTCTAAATAATTAAACAATGTTGTCTGTTGTGATCACTTTTTTTTTTAATTTCCAACCAGAGATGAGTCTTCTCTTTGGATGGCACTTTATCCCATCTCATCAGCTCAGTGTCATAATAGGACGAATGCAGTGCAACACAATTTCTATGGGACAACTGTCCTTGGGAACATGGGAGTGTGTCTGCTAGTGAAAGTGCCTCAGAGGCAGAGGCATGCTTGTAACATGGACACTCCATTAATTGCACTTCAGAGGTAACAACAGGGTAATAAGTGAGCTCCAGAATAGTTTAGGTAGCTTGGAATCATTCAGTAATACCACTGCCCCATTTATTGCTATGCTGTTAGAGATGTAAGCAATGAAGACAGTTGTAAAGGAGCCCCATGGAAATAAAAAGGAAAGGCATTTTCCATCAGGAGCTTTTGACAGCGCTATTCCCCTCTGTGGTCCAAGACCAGTGAGGACAGACCTTCAGGACACACTGCACTGTGTCCTCTAACTGCTAGAGGGGATCAGTAGTGTCCTGCCCTCTTTGTTCTTCACCTGTTGTTCATGCCTTTCTCTTTGGCTCATTTTCCTTTTCCTTGGTTTGGTGTAATTTTTACAGATGAGGCATAAATGGAAGGATTCCAACAGACCTCTCTAGTAGCTTTTTCCATTGACATAATGCTTTATGCTTTTAAAACTGTTTCAAATAAATATGATAATTAATAAAGATAGTCAACAAATGAGGAACATAAGGCATTTTTGGAGGATGAGCAAAGACCACCCGGCATATCACATATTTCCCTTACTTACATATCTTCCCAGGCCTACTCTAGCCAATTGCTACACAAACAGCTCTAATATTACAATCGTAACTGTTTTATTGGTTATGCCTAGATTTGCCACAGTCTTTTACAGCCTAAATGTTTCTATGATTCTATAATTGAAGTGTGCTATATGCTTGACCAAAGAATCACAGAGCATTCCAGAAATGATAGAAAACAGGGCTGTTAGGAACTTCAGCTGATCATTATTTCCATTGCTTCTATGACCACTTGTCATGCCTGACAGATATTTGTCTCATCTGTTCTTAAAAGTTTCACGTCAGCCATTGGGTTGCTCTGGTCTCCCAGCTAAACCAACACTGCAATTCAATAACCACCCCCCTACCACTTCTGCTCCCTAACAACAGGAGTTCTTAATCCCCAAAATTCCCATCCCATGTCCCTAATGAAATTGGTGTTGGGATGACAGTTCAAACTTGGGACATATCTTGCTGTTCCTGGATGAAAAATCTTTAGAGCTATTCACCCTAATTTGTTGCAGTGGGCTTATGTTTTTAAAACTGTTTCAAATAAATATGATAATAAAGATAGTCAAAAAATGAGGAACATAAAGCAAATTAGAGCTGCAGTTTCTCACCTGGGCATTCAGGAGCAGGTTGGTTTTGCCAATCACAGTAGCAGCAAGGGTGGAAACCCATTTTTACAAAAGTCTTGAGAACCCGTTTTTCTTTTCTTTTCATGTATGACTTTTTCATTACATAGGTGGTCATAAGAGAAAGTGCTCCCAATGCTATGGCAACTTTGGTGAATCTGAAGTGTATGAAAATGGCCATTTGCATTTCCTTGAGCATAGCCCCAAAACTTTCTATGACAGGGTTACAATATTGGTGGATAAAGGAAAATCTACTGACATCATCTACCTGGACTCGTGCAAAGCATTTGACACTGTCCCACATGACATCTGTGGTGGGTTGACCCTGGCTAGAGGCCAGGTGCTCACCAAAGCTGCTCTATCACTCCCCTCCTCATCTGGACAGGGGAGAGAAAAGATAACAAAGAGTTTGTGGGTTGAGACGAGGACAGGAAGAGATCATTCAGCAATTACTGTCACGGGCAAAACAGAATCAACTTGGGAAAAATTAATTTAATTTATCACCATCAAATCAGATTAAAAGAACCCTAAAAAGCAATCTTAAAACACCTTCTCCCATCCTTCCTTTATTCCTGGGCTCAACTGCACTCCGCTTTATCTACCTCCTCTATTTCAGCAGTGCAGGGGGATGGGGAATGTGGGTTGTGATCAGTTCATCACACATTGTGTCTGCTGCTCCTTCCTCCTTAAACTCTCCTGCTCCAGCGTGGGGTCCCTCCCACAGGAGGCAGTCCTCCATGAACTTATCCAGTCTGAGACCTTCCCATGGACTGCAGTTCTTCACAAACTGCTCCAGCGTGAGTCCCTTCTGTGGGGTGCAGCCATTCAGGAGCAGCCTGCTCCAGTGTGAGTCCCCCGTGGGGTCACAAGTCCTGCCAGCAAACCTGCTCCAGCCTGGGGTCCTCCCTCCAAGGGTCCACAGTTCCTGCCAGGAGCCTACTCCAGTGTGGGCTTCCCATGGGATCACGGACTCTTTCAGGGTCTGGCATGGGGTCTTCCAAGGGCTTCTGGGTAATCTCTGCTCTGGTACCTAGAGCACCTCTTCCTCCTCCACTGACCTGGGTGTCTGCAGAGTTGTTTCAATCACATCTTGCTCTCTCTCTCTCTGCTGCAAATTCCCTCTCTTCATTTTTCCCCTCCTTAAATACATTATGACAGAGGCACTAACTGTTGCTGATGAGATCAGCAGAAGCCACCCCTGTAGCCCACCTGCAACCAAAATCTTGCCATGCAGACCCAAACCTTCTCTCTAAAGTAGGGAGACATGGATTTGATGGATGGACCACTCAGTGGATAAGGAATTGGCTGGCTGGTTGCACTCAAAGACTCATTGACTCAATGTCCAGGTGGAGACCAGTGACGAGTGGCATTCCACGGGTGTTGGTACTGGGACTGGTACTGTTTATCATCTTTGTCAGTGACATGGATGATGGCATTGAGTGCACCCTTAGCAAGTTTGCCGATGACACCAGGCTGTGTGGTACAGTTGAGATGCTAGAGGGAAGGGATTCCATCCAGAGGGACCTGGACAGGCTGGAGAGGTGGGCCACTGCCAACCTCATGGAGTTCAGCAAGCACACTGCAAGATTCTGCACATGGGTCAGAGCAATTGCAAACACAAATACAGGCTGGG
>NW_010262362.1:0-690 GCF_000690775.1 Eurypyga helias
ACTTGCGGTACTTACAGTACATCCGGTACTTACGGTACTTACGGTACATGCGGTACTTATGGTAATACGGTACTTACGGTACATGAGGTACATGCGGTACTTACGGTACTTGGGTTACTTACGGTAATGCAATCCTTACAGTACTTGCGGTACTTGCGGTACTTACGGTACACGCGTGGACACGCGAAACACCGCATACATGGCCTGTACAGGTATGGGAGACACACGGGGTCAGAGGGCACGAGCTTGTGCGTGCATGGGGCCCTACAGCTCACATGCGCGGGGACCTACAGTTCACGTACGCACATACGTGTGTGCACAGGGTCCTATGGCTCATGTATGCACATACGTGCGTGCGCGGGGCCCTACGGCTCATGTACGCACACACGTAGGTGTGCGGGGCCCTACAGCTCGCGTACGCACACACGTGCATGCTCAGGGCCCTACAGCTCACGTACGCACACACGTAGGTGCGCGGGGCCCTGCAGCTCACGTACGCACACACGTGCGTGCGCAGGGCCCTACGGCTCACGTACGCACACACGTGCGTGCACGGGGCCCTACGGCCACACACGTGTGTGCGCAGGGTCATGGAGCCCACACAGGTACATACGTGTACCTGCATGCACATGAACACGCATCGCTCGTATACATACTTGCACATACATGTGTGCACGGGGACACAGGGCT
>NW_010262363.1:0-36539 GCF_000690775.1 Eurypyga helias
CTATGATTCTGTGATTCTATGACTCATTTTTCTAGTCATAAAGAGAACAAGCAGACCCCAAGGCCAAAACATCCAACGTCTGAAGGTCAAGGGAAAGAAAACTCATTCTGGGGAGACTAAGCATCAAGCTAAGGGATTAAGTTGGCAACTTAATTGGCAACCCCAGTGTGGGTATCTGAATTTGAAAGGAACATACAAAGTTTAGGTAAGATCAGAGATGGATGAACTTCTGTTGTTTTAAACGGTTTCCTCTGCATGAGCAGGTCTTTGAATGGACTGGTTTTGGAAAACTGTTCTGAGTAACATCAATCAGCCATCACAGCCACCTGGAAGGAAGTTTTTTCCAGGTGGTCTGCACAGTTATGCTTCATGGTTTGAGCCAGATAGATAAATGAGATAAGGATAGGGATGTAACCCTGCTCCCCTTCAGAGGTGACAAACACAAAACCCTCACCAAACAAGCAGGTAAAATTTCTGTTTATGGGGTAGCTGTTAAAGAATTTTGGAAGGTTGATGCACAGTGCTCATGTTGTGTGGTTTGGGCTTTTATAACAAAAGGGCAGTTTGCATCTAATGAGGGAGCCATGTCTGGCAGTTCCTAAGCAGGTGCTGAAGCAGATGTGACCAGTCAGCAAGGCTGTATTTTTAGTGTCATGCCTTAATGCTATTTAATCTTCAAATTCCGTGGGGTAGGCCTCAAGCTAGCACTGCTTACATAGCTCCTGCTAGCATTCATTTCTTCTTAATTGCAGAGACATGCCAGGCTGGTTCTCATTTCTTCTTGCAGAAAACCACAGATCTTTGTTTTGAATTTGCAAGATCCCAGCTTAACTGGTGTCTTCCTTATCCTCCTCCTTTGCTTGGGTCTAGGAATGGGGAATATCTGTGGTCAGCTATCAACCTCATCTTGTTCTATAACAGGATGCGGTGTGTGGAAGGCAGGCATTGCATGGCAGATCTGAGGAGCTGGCTTCCCCCCTCATGGTTCCATAATGGACTGGCAAGGCTTGCTCCTGCAGAATGTGGAACAGTTCTTGCAAATAGACATCACCTAAAACTGGTCAGTCTCTCCAGAAGTGTATGGTTTTCAAGATCAACATCCCCTCCCCATACCAGGCAGAAGCATCTCTGGCCCAGCCAGGAAGAACCAGGTGGGAGGGCACCATGGATTTCAGTCAATCTGCCCCAGCGGAAAACCTGCCTCTGCAGTACGCTAGTTAGACTGGAGGTGTGCATCAGCCCATGTTTGGCCTGGTTCAGATTTCTTCTCAAATCTAATTTTAGACCTCCTCTGCTATTATTTATTCAACAATGTGAATGAGATATAGATCACCTTCATTGATTGCCTTCTTTCCCCAATTTGCCTGTTCTTTCTTGAATATCTCACAACAAGCATATTACTGTACTGTGTCAAGACTAGAAGAGAAAAAAAAAGCAACAAAAAAACCCTGAAGAAAACACACTAGATTAAATCAGAATGTTTTTAAAGAACTTCTCTAAATTGCATTAATCCTAAATTTCATCATGTTAATCAAAGGCTGGAGTTTATAGTTTCCTCTGCGTATAACTAGTTGCAACTGTGTTGTTGCAATCCACACCGCACTTTTTAACAAGAATAGAAAAAATATGGCCTGAAACTGATCTTGGATGGTCCTCAGCAAATGCTGACATTCCGCTATGTGGTGAGCACTTGATTTCATTTTTGTGCTGCTGCCTGTACAATACTTCTGTCCACTTCTTATTTTAGTTTTTGCAGTATACCAATAACTCAGCAGCAAAATAAGTGATATACTGTAAATACCACGCGTACCATAAATTCCAGGTAATTACTTAGGGTATCAAATATTAATAGGTTATTAGCCTACCTTTAATAAAGTCAGGAAGATAACTGACAGCTTTTTCCTTGACTGAGAGGGCTCTGCTTACAGGTTCTCGTTCAGAAAAAGGAAAGTCACTATTTAAAGAAAATCTGTAGACAGAAAGACTGAAGAGAAAACAAATGCAAAGCCCTTTCCCTGTAAGGATTGCTAACACTGGAAGAGCAGTATCCCTATAGGGCACACAATGGATGTTTCCTTTCAGTCTCAAATTCATTCCAGGTTGTGGCTGTCATTTCTCCTCCTGTGTATTTCCTCTTTGTTATTGCAGCCATTTGCGTATTGCCGGTAAACAAGTGAAAAATATGAGAATAGATTACATTATTCTGTAATATCATAACAAAACCCAAAGAAACCAGGCCCTGCAGAAGCCACACATGTTGTGAGAACAAAAGCAGCCCTTAAAAGACTGGGCAGGTGAACGTTTTGTCTTCATGTTCTAGAGCCTCACGCCCTCGGGGCCTCATTTTGCAACTTGCTGCAAGAACGACTGCAAGATGAAGGGATAAAGCAGCATATAAGCACTTGGTGTAATTAGTTTTCATATGATACATTGAGACATGAGGTTAATCATCACTGTTGAGTTGGGAGTTGCACATTTTAGAGGGAAACTTTTCCACCGTTCTCCTCTCAAAACTGCCACTGGATCCAGTGAGCACATTTCAAAGAATGGGAAATGCCCTAAAAAAAAAAAAAAATCTAGTACAAAGCTACTACTTTGACAATTTTTCAGAAAAGAGCAATGTGTTGATGGTGCAGCTGGGGAAATACAGAACCGCTATGTGACTAGCCACCCTCCGGTTCTGCTGCAGAAAGGTGCGTGCACCTGTGCCCTGCACCTCTAACACAAAGTAATTCTGTCGGTGGGAAATCCTGCTTTCAGCAGAGTTGACTTATGTTGAGCCCAGTCTTTCAGCTCACCTGGACATATTCCAGCTAGTTCTGACTGAGTAAAAAGTGGGTTATTTTCCTGATTTCAGGTAGGGAATTTTGATACAATAGACTCCACCTAGGATGGTTGGTGGAGTTTTTTTTTTTTGTGAAAGTTAATTTCCTTCTAGACAGCTACCACTAGGCCTAGAACAGCTTGAAGTTTGGACGTCAACACACTCAAAGAAGAGGAAATTTCTGTCATATGTGGAAACTGTCTATCTCTGCTAGTTTGCCAAACAAAGCCAGTAAAAACTGGGATTCTGATCCTGAGATTTCTGTTTATATAGATTAATCATATTCCTGTCATGGGGTGTCTGTGAGACAGGAGGATGTTGATGTGGTTTGTTATAACTCCTGGCAGATGAGGCAGAGGAATGTAGGACAGCTCTGGGAGGAGGGATAGGGTCATTGCCAACGTGATCTAATCAGAGTGGTTCACACTGGCCTTTTAGAAGTTGTGTTCTCCAATTTCTTCCACTTATTATTGATCTTGAATACAGCAATAGAAGTGGGCTATGTATTTGCTTATGCTCCATGTTCACACAGACTTCTACAGAGGATGCATATTCAGGAAAGGCATAGGCGTGAGTAGATAAAACAGAAGGTGACTGCCTCTGAGTCAAGGGATTCTCTTACCTGCTATTCACAGGTAAGAAAGACACTGCAGGACTGGTAGACATTTATGGCTCCTAAGAGAAAGGCGACCCTCAGGAAAAATGTCTCTTCGCTTTCAGCATAGGGGAGTCTGTAACATATGGGCTGAGAAGGGGTGAGGGGGTAGAACAGTAGCTTTAACATAATAAAAAAATGGCATCACTGGTTTTCAGTCTGGCTTTGTAAGTAAATTCCTCTAGCATCTAGGCTTCTCAAAGTCCACTTACTTTCTGCAAAAGACAGGAAAAGAGACTGTGTGTTTTCTGTAAGGATGTGGAATAGCTGCCGAGCTTCCTCTAGTTTTCTGGAAAGGGTTGGGAAGACCAGTAGTGCAATGCTGCCCAGAGGTGATGTAACTTAATGTGTCATTTACTCAGGGCAGTTCTTAGATGACACAATCCGTCTGTTAGCAGAAAAAAAAAAAAAAAAAGTAGTTCATACTGCACCTGGTTCAGCAACTTCATGTTGTTGAAAATATGTAATTGTGTAATTGTGGAGGTTACTGAACCTGGTGTTTATGATTTTCTAATTTAAAATAGCATTGCAATCCAAAGGGCAGGGATTTCTTTAACTTAATTCTCTTTATGTTTTTTAAAGGAAATACAATTTTGGAATGAGGTTGAAAACATGGTGATGTGGTGTCCACCATCTTATGCTGTACTGTTGACAGGAAGTTAAGAGCTGATAAATTCCAGTGCCATCTGACACAAACACTTCAGTTAAACACAGCTGGGAACAAACATACATGTCTAAGAACATTTACAATTATGTTAGGTAAAGCAAAAATAATGCCAGTACTAATGACCCCAATGGAGAAGCCCATAGACAGAGAAGGGCTAAGACATCCCTTTACAAACCACTGGTTTTTTTAGATATGTTCCCTAGGAGTCAGCTCAAAGGGTGTTTCATTGGAAATGTCTACAGTGCTGGTGCCTAATGTCAGCACTGGTTGTACAGACTCCTGTTAGAGCCCTGAGAGAAACAAGGTCTTTGAGGACACAACTCGTGTCCTTCTCGCAATAGATCTTTGAATGAGGTGGACTGTTTGCTACAGGGCCTCTTTCTCTCTACTCACTGTAAAGACAGTCCAGACAACAAACTCAGAAGTAGGTTGCCCAACATCTGAGGTCAGCTGAGATACACTCCACCTAGGATATCTAGAGTGAGTTAGAACCATCAAGGACCAGACTGGGGCAACCCATGCCATCTGGTGAGGTGTGCACACCACTGTGGGCAGAGGAGCAGCCCCATGGCCTGCATTTACTCTCACATAGGCCCTGGGAATCTGACTGGCTCATGCCTCAGGCACAAAGGATGGCAACTTCCTCAGGAGTAAGCTGGCTCACCAGCACTTAGCTTTGCATTAATTATGTCCACGTTCTGCCCTTTTTCTTCCCTTGGCAGAAACAGCACACTTTGCTTCATATTCACTTAATAAAAAGAATTACTGCTTCTGTGAAAGGGGTATCTTGATCATAGACTGGTGTGTTTAGTGATCCATCATCTCCTTGCTACATGTTGCTAACCTTCACAAAATGTCCCCAGTATTACATATCCCTGCTGGGAAAGCACCACAGGAGTGTTAATCAGCTTGAAGGAGTCACCACACTGTTTTTCTCAGCCTTGTTTCTACCAGGGGAAGCAATAAAAATACGCACTAAGTCTGTGGTGAAGAGGTGCAGCAGTCTGGATCCAGTGGCTCTCAGTTTTATCCTAATTCACACCCTCTCAGCAGAGCAGGGAAAAAGTAGGTCCTACTCCTACCCCTCTGCCCCCTTCCCTGTTCTGCTAAACACTGCATGGGAGATGCGTACAAGTGAAATCCCATCTGAGTCCTGGAGTCTGGAGGACCTGAACCATGTGCCTGAATTGAAGAATTCTCATCCCTCAATTTGTCATTCAGAAAACCTTGCTCCCAAAGGCTGAACTCAAGACTGAAATGTTTGCTTGCACCACCCAATGCCACAAGCATTTCTGTATAACCAACCCAGAGCAGCAGTGTGATGCCACCCTTAGGACTGCTGCAGGAAGATTTAAAGCACCAGCTTAACTGATCTCCTAATTATGTGTATTTTTGTCAGAAAAATATCCTGTTGGTGCCACAGTACTCATTATTCAAAATTAAGAGAAAGCTTAGTTTAGAAACATATTTCACACCTAAAAGCTGCTCTCCAGAGTTGCTTTGAGTCAGCTGGTAATGTGCACATTATCTATGTAAAGTATCAGCCCACTGACAGACATAATTACTGAGTTTGTATAACACAGAGGATAAGTTATATTCCCGTGTGAATCCTGAAATGACAGTTTGTCTTCATTCAGCCTGTGGTTTCCCTCGCTGGTCTCGCCCTGTGAAGTGGTTACATGTGCAGGATGACAGGCACAGAGGTGCCTCACTGTAGTGGGTGAAGTGGAGGGTACCTGAGGTCTAACCACAGAGATTCGATACATCTTAGTGGTTGCATTTTTAAACTCTTCTTTGCCCAGTTCCTCAAGGGGAGTACTGTGTACCGGTCCCACCGCTACTATCAAACCAGTGATGAACGGCTGCTATGGAGGCTCGCAAACTCCCCGTCACAGCTCTGATGTGAGGTGCACGCAACTGGAATGCACGTCAGGTCAATCCACGGCAACTCCTAGCAGAGTAGGACAGGTGACCCGGAGAAGTTTATAAACACGTGGAAATGTAGATGTCCTCAGAGCAATTAAAATATGCACTTCTTCACCCTTTAAATATAAATTTGATGATAAATAGCTTCTAGATACATCAGTGACTATTGAAATAAAATGTGCAGGATGTTTTCCTTCTCTGAAAATTATAATTGGATAGTTGCACTGAGAGGGAACTCATGGGCAGTGGTGCTCTACAGATCCTATGTCTCACACCTCTTCCCTCAGCACAAGCAGAATGCCTCCTGCCTCATCCATATGGCCATATATTAGTTCTAGTGTAGCCTTTTTCTGTAAGGCAATAACACCTCCAAAGGTGTTTTAACCCGAGCACTGTACTTGCAAACTGTCCAAAGCATGTATCAGATAACAGCCTGGCAGAAAGTCACACCTAATATCCAGCTTCTTTCCACTTGATAAATTATTTTTTGGCATCACAGAGTCCATAAAAAAGGTCTGGTGTTCTGTGGCATGGTTTTCTCTATTCACTGTGTAAAACATAATGATATATGCCTACACCACTAATTAGGCAGATAACACTATTTGCAACATAAATAATGTTATATTGCCTTTATCTAGGGTGAGACAACCGAAGAAAGGCCTATCGTAATATTTGTATCTGACAGGATAGACAAGATACAGGAAGATGTAGTAAGGAAAACATGCCTTCATGATGTCAGTTTTTCTGAGCTAAATAGTTGTGAAAGCTTGCTTGTTTGCTACACTCCCAGCTTAAGGTCAAGTTAATTACAGCATTGCAATAATACTCTTCAAACTGAATTTCAAAGCAACATCTCTTTAAAAGTTCAAAAGTTAATGCTGACTAAATCAACAATTGTTTATGGAAAAAAAAATAGGAAAGAATACAAGGCTAGTTTATTAAGTCTCTTCCAATTCTCCAGGTTCTCCATGTGCTAATACCAGGTCTCAAGGAAGGACAGCAAGAGAAACCGAATGGCACTTTTTGGAATGGATTATTAATTTGAATAACTCACTCATGATCTTTGCAATAGATGGTTGTGTCTGACTCTGCATTCATCAGCTTAATTCAAAAAAGAGACAACCAAGATCATCTCCCCCATTCAGATGAAGAACTCACTGCCACAGATCATTGTGGATACCAGAAATACAAATCAGAAAAACTGGGAGGAGAAAAACTTCATCAATATTATTTTGCACCAAGATACAGATACAACTTCTGGCTCAAAAATTTCAGGAGTCACACATTGCTGAAAGCTGGAAGGACATATACTTAGGGACGATAACGTTTTCTTTAGTGGTTGCTCTTAGTCACTGCCGAGGGCTAGGCAACAGTGACTTTTCATCTTACTCATAGTGGCTCATATTTTATTTCCAGAAATTTTGCATTTTCTTCAAATTAACTACAATTTTCTCACATTCAGAGGCATTTTGGTTGCCTTCCGCTGCTTTTAATTTTTCCTACAAGTCGAGGTTTCTGATCTTCATGAGGACAGCGCTGAGAATGTGCCTATAACTCCATGGATAACACCAGTCTGCCAAAAGACCTATTCCAGGACCACATACATATTTCTTTCTGCCTTGCCAGTTTTAGGATTTTGCCTTCTCTGATAAGTCATGCCTGTGCTGAGGAACTGTGCTATTTGTTAGTTAATTAAGCAGTCCAGCATATCCCAGAGGAGTAAACTTCATCCCTCAGGATGGGAAGGGCCAGCATAGTTAATGCGTATCCAGGAACTCCTGCAGTTTCTGTGCCTCCTGCAGTGCTCTAAACATTTTTTTTTCTTAAAACTAAGGGCTGCTTTGTGCTCTGGCTAAGTGTCCAAGCTGCTGTAGGTCAGCACAGGTCCATCAAGTTTAATGGTGACAGCAAGACAGGGCTTGTCTGCTTCGTTCAACGAAGCAAAACTTGGGGTCAACTTCATGAATAACCAGTGAGCAGGTCATATGCTGAGCAGTGTGCAACCTTCATGATTTCCTCAACAAACCATTCAGTATGGCCAAAATTTATCATCCTTCGTAACTAGCTGTCTGTCATCATTGATGCAAGTGATTCCTCAGAAAGCTCAAGAACTGCATCTACTTGCCTGGAAGGAAGGGAGGAGAGAGTTTCCCAAGGACCTGAAGCTGTTCATCCCTCCCATGGGGAAATGGGAAGCTGGAGGTATCTGGGACATGGCTGAGGACATAACTCTCAGTAAAGGGCTCAAAGAGCTGAGAAGGAGCCAGACCTGGCATTTTAACCTCAGCCAGCTGAAAGAGTAGCTTGTTTGCCTTTTTCTCTCTTTAAAAAAAAAAAAAAAATACAGATGCTTTCCTGGTACCAGCTGCTTGCTTGGGTTTGCAGCCAGCCTCCCTGCCATACCACGCTGCCGTTACCAGCCCTACTCCTGGGAGAGGATTTTGCCAAAACCCAGAGCTGGAGCCAAGGCTTCTACATTTTCCTGGCCAGGCTCGTTCTGGGAAATCCAGCCGGTGCTGTGTGTCCCGTCCGTGTGGGTGGGAAGAAACTGGAGCTTGGAAACAACCCACCCCAGCCAAGCACTGACAGGAACAACCCCCGTCACCCACGCCCCACCACCCCACAGCCCACAGACAGGTCAAACCTCTGGGATTTAAAACTCTGCCTGGGTCACTGCTAGTGGGGAGAGACAGCTGAAAGCTTATGGGGAAGAGTGAAATAGGGAATAAAAAAAAGCATAGACTGCACTGGCAGAAAGGTATGTCTACATGGTTTTGAACAAGGAGCAAACAGAATTTTTGCACAGAAAATAAGAAAGTTCAACTTTGTTATGAACACATTGCCAAAAACATTAACTTAAATACTCGATAGGGGATCAGCAAAACTGGCAACTCCTTGTCCAGCAGCAGGGTGTAGTTTTGTGTTACTGGGACAACTGCTACCTCATTTAAAGCAGTGTCCTTTGAGTCACCGCACTCACTGGAACAAAGATTTAATTTGAGGCATTCTGCTGGAAATCCTAATCACCAGGGTACACAGTCACTCTCACTTTTTTCTGAAACACAGTACATGTTTAAGCATTTTCTGCCAAATGGAAGAGCTTCCAGAGAGGAAGCTTTCACTCCAAAGTACCAAACAGCTGAGGCTGGCACATCGCCCAAGAGACAAAGCCTGGCCCCATCAGAGCAGAAGAAGGACTGAGACCCAAGTCTCCATACAAGGGACTGCTCACTGGGATGTTGATTAGGAAGTAATTACCACATGTCTGGCTTTTGCGAGTACTGGTGGGAAGAAGTGCAGCAGTGAACCATGTGCGCTGTTACAAGGATGTGCATACAGCTGCCCTAGCTGTGATGGCTCCAAGCTAAATAGCTGCATGCATGTCCTTCAGCTGTGTGCAAGAGCTTTGGCACCTCAGGAAAACCTCATTTGCTTCCAAATTCAGATGGCAGACAAGAAAGAGATGGGTGATCTAAATTTGGGGCTTACACAGGTACAATGTCTCTAAGCCGCAAAGTCTCTTTGGGAATGAAGCCATTTGTGGCCCTTGGAGCACAGATATGGCTGCCACACACTAAACATTTTTCTAGACTATTTTTCTATTCAAACAACATCAGCTCTGTAGCACTGTCCTCTTAGGCAGTCAGACTGCTGTGAAGCAGGAACATTGAGCCAGAGCTGACTGAACAGCACTCTAAAGCTGGAGTGACCAGGGTGAAACTGTGCTGCAACTTCTGCTTTCCTCATGCTAATAGCTAAGAATGAAGGAGACAAAGAACCCCCTGTGCTGAGCTATTTAGTACTTTTCCAGCAACGTAGCCACCCGCTTTGCACAATCCAGGGCGTTCAGAGCCAAGGAATCTGGGATCCATCTGGCTCTGGTCAGAGCTTTCCAAAGGTGTAGTTCCCCACATACTCCGACTGTTCCCTGTACTCCCAAAAATCAGATGGTGGTAGTCAAAACACGCACACTTGCTTCAGGAAGCTGTGCAGGATTTTGCAGAGATGTAAACTCAAGCTTCGTCCCCTCCCCCTCCAGCAGGGTGCCCCAGGCACCTTCACCCACGCAGACCCTTTTCTCCCTGCCTTAGCCTGGGCAAAGGCACATGCATGGTGTCAGTAGGGTTGAATCCCCCAACTCCTGCCATTATTATTGAAACTAATAAAACTGATGCAATAGAGAGAAAGAGTTAACATTGTCCTTGGAGTGGGAGAATGGTCGGCACCTGGATGTTTAGCAGAGCAACTTCAGACTGGGCAAGAGGAGGATCCTCTAACCCTCTGTTATTGTTTTCTTTGGAAAAGCTTGGGGTTTTGTTGTCAAGAATGATTTAATATGATAAGTTACAGTGTTAAAAACTATGCACAGGAACAGATTAATAACTGTATACTGTCTGCTCAACAGTTCTGAGACTGAGCTCAAGTATTTGAGGTTTGCCACAAACCAAGATGAAGCTTATTTACACTAACAAGGGGCACCCAAGGAACAGTGGTGGCCTTAAGTATGCACAATGTGTTTATCAACACCAGATATTTACCTTAACTTTTCTACTTGGAGAGCGGCTTCCCACATGCTCAGAGTCATGACCTACGTGGTTAGCTTTGTCTTGTCTTGCTTCTGTAGAGTACATGCTCTGTATTGTGGGGAGAGACCAAGCTCGGGGAAAAAAAAAAAAAAAAAACAAACATGTGCAGCACAAAATAATACCCCTGAGTATTCATGGAAATCATCCTCCTCCATTATATCCCAGACCATAAGACTCCAGAGCTTTCTGCCCTTGCTAAGTTCTCACAAAACCTTCCAGCTATTAACTATAAATTAGACTTTCTTTCCCAAGGACATTTTTATTCAGAGAAAAGATGTTTCATTGCCAACGAAGTGGAGTGAGCTTCCCTTGTATCATATCCCGTGGCAGCTCCCATGGGCCCTTGTTAGCATGCTCTGGTCGTCATGGGTGAGGGCTTCCTCAGCCCCCATGCTGGGCCAAGCTGGGCCAGCACTGGAGAGACACACAACAGAATGGCTTCTTGCAGGCTCAGAGCAAGAGCAGCTTCTCTCTGCAGAAAGACCTGGAGAACCAGGCATCAGGAGGGAAGGGGCAGCAGCCATGGAGAAGCTGCCAGGGTGGAGAAAAGAGTGACTTGCTCCTCATCTGGCCCTCCTGCCGGTGGACATTGAAAATGGATTACCATGGCACTCTCCCTAGGGTCAGCTTTTATACTGGGAACTTGATATTTCTTCACCTCACTAAACAACCCAGGTCTTTTCCTCTTGCTTCACATTTGTTAAATCATTACACACTCATGTCATTTTTTCCCTAGGCTCTCTCCAGCTCTTCTGATTCAACAAGGAGGATGTGAGTGTCCCTTTGATGATGTACAAAGACCCAAACCAGACAGCCTGACAAAGGACAGCAAGTCTGGAGAGAAGGAGCCTCACCTCACTATCAGTTAGGAGGAAAAAGTTACCTAGTTTCCCCAGAACAGGGAAAAACCTGAGGACAGGGCACCTGAGATACCTGTCTGCAGACTGTGCCCTGCTCAGTAACTCAGTCAGCAAGGGTCTCTGTGGCTGCCTGAGTCACAGAAAGGCATTAATGCAGTCTGCTAATTCCCTAAAACTTCCATCACACCAGTTTTTCAGTCCAATTGCCCATAGACAAGGGTCTCTTTTCAGCAATGTTTGTTTCCTGGGTCACACTGCACAGAGCAGGTTATTAAAACACAATGGAGGGATGATCATTTTTTTCTCATCAATATTTATGCAGCTTAAGTTCATCTACTACAAACCCCTGTACTAAGGCAAGATTAAGTGTAATCAGGCATGTCTGGCAGAATATTGTCTAGCTGACTCTTGAAAACATTTTGGGAAGGAATTCCCTGATTTTCCTAGATAACTTGCTCTACCATTTCACTAACACGCTTTTTCAAAAAGAGGAACGAACAACAAGAACAAGAGATATAGCTAAAAAACAAGGCATATTATATTTGCCACAGATTGAGCAGATTTCTTTTTGTACTTCCCTAGGTGGACTTGAAGAAAATTGATTGCCATCTTATAACAACCTTTAAATATTCAAAGGCTTTATATATCCTTCACCAACATTTGGCCTTGACTAAGTCCCTACTTCCTTTAATCTTTCCTAACAGACCGTGTTTTTTAGATTTCTTATTGTTCTGGTAGCTCTCCTCTGGCCTCTCCCTAATTTGTCTACAACCCCTGCCACTGAGAGCATTTGCATTATCCACACTGA
The DNA here is from genome assembly GCF_000690775.1 of Eurypyga helias. Classification (NCBI taxonomy): domain Eukaryota; kingdom Metazoa; phylum Chordata; class Aves; order Eurypygiformes; family Eurypygidae; genus Eurypyga; species Eurypyga helias. Next base: position 12,327 of record NW_010262363.1, read on the forward strand.
TCTCCTGAACAGCAGATCCCTTCCCTTGTAGATTGATCATTAAAAGCATTTTTCTGCATTATGTTATCTTTGAAACTCAATGTGAAATTTCAAAATGAGAATAACAAAGGCCGCCAATAATACATGTTAGACTAATAGGCTTGCTTGCAGGAAAGTCAAAACATCCCAAAGTGGTCCTACCTTGTCTAGGCCCACAGCTGCCCCCGGCTGGAAACAAGTCCAGCTGGAAAAACAAGGTAGCTCCAAGGCTCAGGAAAAACAAACAAACAAACAAATAAAACAACACCCATACACAGAAAAAAAAAACAACTCAAACAAAAAAAAAATCCACCAACACCAAAACCAAACCAAACCAAACCAAGCAAACAAAAAAAACCCCACACCACACAGAAAAGAGAAGCTCGATTAAGAGTTTTTCATCCCTCAGCATGACTTCTTAAGCTTTCGTGTACCTCAGACTTTGTGGTTCATCAGGGATCAGTTATCTGTTTATGCTTGTTTAGGATAAAACACAAATGACAGAAAAAGAGAATGCGATGTCCAAATTGCAGCTGAAGTAAGGCAGTCGAAGTGCCCTAATTCAGCTTGAGGTGTCTTGTGACTGACAGGAATCACCAAGGAGAGACTGACACCACCAACGGCTCTGTGCTGCAGCTGAGATCTGTATGGGAACCCAGGGAGCCACCACTAACCCTACTTCAATACCGGTTTCTCTCCCTCTTTTTTCTCCTGGCAGGGAACAACAGAGAGCTGCTGGGCCTTTTCTGCCACCCAGGATGGAGTGAGCTGCTGCTCTGAGTGCTTTCTTTGGTGAAGAAACCTGTAGTTCCAGAGAGCAAGATCCTTCTTCATAGTGTAGAAGCCTTGGAAATGCTCTTCTCTTTATCAGAGGCCCAAGGATGTTTCCCCTCCTCATTCATCCATGAGGAAATATTTGATGTGAAATAATGAATGTGGGTTTTTGCTTTAATCTGCAAAATCATATGCTGTTTATTTTCCAAAGAATCTTGGAAATGAAAAGAGATGGGAATACAAAAAGAATGCCAAAATTAATTAAACAGAAAGCTCAGCTGTTGAATACTGCACAGCTAAATTTCTTGGATAGCCTTAGAGACCTGTAAGCCAAACACAGGACATCATTGCTCCAGACACATTAAACAGTCATTAACTTCCCTGTGTGAGGGAAAATGATTAGGTGTTGCTCGGTGCACCGTGTAAGAAATCACTTGTATGACCAGAGGTTAGCTGTGAAAAGCAAAACGTGATGTAGAAACAGAGCAGGTTGTACCCTTATGCAGGTAACACAAATGAATGTGTAGCACAGCCCTAACTCTGACCCCAAAGTCCCCCCGAACCCAGCCTCCTCCAGGCCCGCTCCCCTTCCCCTAAACCTCGGCATTGCTGCCTGTTGCCATTGATGTCCCGCTTCTGGTCCTGAGCAGGTTCTGTGAGAGTACAGGTTACCTGGACGGTTCTTTTTGCAGGGTATTTTTTCATTAGTGAAGGTTGACCAATGTGGGGCTGATGTGCCTCAAACTGTAGTATTTCATGTCAGGTTTGTTTTCTCTCAGGGCTAATGTTGCCTGTAAATGAGAACTGGTGAATTCTGGGTTCCACGGAAGGCAATGGCAGAAGACCATTGACTTTACTGAAAGTAGGGTATTGCTCAGAGACTGGGAAGGTGTGTGGGAAGACAAAGCAAATTCTTAGCCCTGGCTGTAGACTGTAGAAGAAAAATGGATGGTAACTTCAGTTTATCTTGTCTAAAATTTGTACTGACCAACTTCACAGCAGAGCATGAAGAATTGAGGATGCATGACTCAAGTTATGCTTCCTGGCTACACATTCACAACACATTTAAGGAAAGAAATTATGGCTGGTACTACCTTTGGACAGATTGTTGGTCTCCACTGAAATCCTTTTGTACCAGCAGAGTAGAACTGAAGTTTATTAAACCAGTCATTAGGAGACAGTTGTAATGTTTGTCTAAATCCAAATTTACCCAGCCTATCTTCCCCACATAGGAACACATCATGACCGAGAAAGTGAAGACAAAGCAAAGCACAGCCTGACAAAGCTAGGCCTTTCCAGCCTACATGTAATGGGCCATGTGGGACTTTCCCAGCTGATAAATAAACTGGCAGAGCAGTCTGATGGCTGCTTGAACTTGTAGGGGCAGCTGGCTCAGACCTCAGCATCAGCATCTGAGTCAGTAAGGCAGGGTACAGCTGCACACGACCAAGGAGTTTCTGACTACTGAAGCTCTGCCAAACAGCCCCGTTCCTTTAAAAAGTGCTTACTTTCAGCAGGGTGTGAATAAAGTCTCATCGTCTCCTGGAATTGAGGTGCCCTGGACAAATGGCATGCATATTGCATGTTCAAAAATACATTACATAACATGTTCATTATTTACCTTTTTTCAGTTGATTTTTCAGTTAATTTTAATTTTTTTTACATGGACTACAAAGCACTAGAGACTTTCAGATACTGGCATTGTCTAGCACACTGTATTAAACCCCCAGGGCAGGCCTAATTGGCTTGTGGTTGCAGGTATGTTGTAACTGTAACTTGGCTTGAAGTTTTGCTGGCCACTTCATTTAGATTCATCCTTATTTGCTCCTTTAAAACAGCAAGAACACATCCAGATTTCTTGGGTGAGGTCAGTGTGAGGTTTCTTTCCAGACACAGGGGCCATTTTTTCCCAAATCCTCCAAAATTAATTGGAACACTAAAAGCACTTCAGACTATGAAGAATTAGTTCATATAAGCTTGTTCTCTTGAACTGCCTATTTAAACAGTGAATGATTTTGGTATTTTGTCTCTTAGACCTAACTTTACCTGTGATCTCATGGACCTTACGCTTCTGTCTGCTGTCAGGATTGCCTTATAGCAGGGCACTCCAGCCTCTGAAGGGCAGGAAATGAGTGAAAATAAGGTGTGTTTCTCTATACGCCTTGTCTAAACACAGTTTTTGTATGCATACAATTATTTCAGTTGGCAATAAGACCTTCTCGTACAATGCTAGGTCCGTGCTGCCACAGGTGGGAGTGCCACATCAGAACATATGTAAGACATAGACGGTAGTCCTGCATATACATCTGCCCCCACATATCAGCATTTCGTCATGCTCGTCCTGGCATCCACTTCTGTACAAAATTAGCCCTAATTAGGTCAGCATAAGGCTTGGTGGGGGATGCAGTTTTACAGAAATAAAAATTGCCTTGTTGTGGTAAAACACACTCTGCTTTCTCTGTAAGAATAGCTCAGATTTGTATAAACATCTTCATAGCTATGTGATTGAATCTGCACCAAGGAGGAGTGGGGGAAAGGTAGACATTAGTCTAATTATACCACTAAGGGTAGAGCAGTACAGCCTTTCTGTATAGGCAAGGCCTTAAGGTCAGGATATGAATGACCAATAAGTGGTGACCCCTGAGAGCTGGTTGCTGAATTATGGCTTCTGATAACAAAGGCTTTCACTGGAAATAGCAGTCAGGACACAGCCAAGTAGGAATGCGGAAAAATGGCAAGGGGAATAAAATTTAGCAGAAGGACTCAGGAAAGGGCACATTATGGGAAAACCTTCTTTTTCCACATCGTTCAGGGTGTTCTTGGGAACTCAGGACTGGGAAGGGCATTGTGTATTGGCAAGTCCAGCCACTCACTACCTCAGGCAACATATCCTATAACCTTTCTCGTAACTGACCAAGCTGAAACCTCTTACCTAGGGAGGGGGGAATGGGGTTCTACATTTCACCTCCTGGGAGGCTGACAGTTACTTGCATTGACATTTCAGTCTGGCAGTACAAAAGCTGAGTAATGCAGCCGAGTACAGCAGCAGTGCCAGGAGTCTAACATGCTCAGCTGGAAAGCTAGTAAGAAAAAGGCAGGGATTTTTAAAAAAAAAAAAAAAATCTAATAGAGTTTGGCTCCCAGAAAAACTGCGTTCCTAATTCTCCTAGAAAAATCTTAGCGCTGGCTGTTGCAAAATGTACGCGTATGCCTCCAGGATTGGCACCTTAGTCACTGAGGAAACATTCCCAGTCTCATGCAGACACTGGGAGAGGTTAAGTGTCCCTGGCAGCTAATGAAAGAGCTGAGCCATGGATGTTGACCATACTGACCAAGTGTGGGAAAGCCAGAGGTTTCCACAGCTTGTGAACCTGTAATTGCGTTTCCCAAAATGTTGATTAACACCCACTGTGTAAAGAAAGAAATTCTTCCATCTGGGCTCTCTGTGCAGAATCCAACCAGGGACAGAGAGGGGGGAGCAATGATACACTGCTGAAGCTATGCCCACCCAGCGAGCCCCACTCTTGTGACTCACCCGCACACAGAGCTTTACCCATACGCCTAGCAGGGAGTGGCCTGTTCCCAGCCCCACAGATTCCCTAGCCAGCAATGGGGAGCAGGCACCTGGCCATCCCCTTTCTCATGCCTTCCTCCCTCACAGAACCAAGGGGAAATTTAGAGAGACCCCTTGGCAGCCCAGCTGCACTTTTTCCCACATGAGCAACAGAAATACTGGCATTTGGGGCATCTGAAATATCAGCAGCTCCGAACATCTATATTTGGGCCTCACTGAGATGACGGGACCACCTCGCATGCCAGGGGACTGATGTTCCTGGTTCTGTGCGGAAGTTTTGCGCAACAATACAGAAGTATATAGAGCTTTTTCAATCCAATATGGTTGAAAGCATCTTGCGAGAGGTGCCAGGGTTAGAGCTAGACCTTGAGCTCTGCCCCTTTCTCTGAATCTTCAGAGCCCCTCACAACCTGCCACCAGAAAGTCCCTCAATGGCAACAGGGCGAAAAGCTGGCAGAAAGACCCAGGAACCTTCAGCTCATTTCTCTGTACCCTGGCAGTAGCTCCTGCCATATTTGAAGACCACAGATGCAGAGCCAACAAAAGCAAACACCACTGGATGCCTCCACTGCACGCACTTCTCATGGGATGGCTTATCAGCTTGGCTGAAGGCTGAGCACAAGCCTCCACTTTATCAGACTTAAGCAGCTTTTTTTCCAGCGCTCTCCCATCATCACCTTGCCCAGAGAAGACCCAGAGGGAGTAACAATCCCTATAACAACTGGGATGATTTATTCAAACTTGCCCTCTTCCAGAGATAGCCAAAGTTCCTTGGCTTGGAATCAAAGATCACAAATATTTCAAGGCTTTTCTCTCCTCCTTCCCTCCATCCTGGGCACTGAGCATCCTCCTCCAGTGCCAGAGGCAGCTGAGCTGAGGCTCAGCACCTGGAGCCACCCTGGTGACAGGAGCTCATTGGAAGCCAGGTCCCATCATCCATTTGGAGATAAATATTTGGACTTTTTGTCCAATCTGTCTTCTTGCATATCAGCAAAGGGGCAGTCAAAGAATTCCAGGAGACTGGACAAGCCCCACAAAGGCCTGGTGGCTGGGGTAAGCAGTACCCTTTTCAGCTGAACTTACCTGGCTGAAAATCAGACTTGCTAGGCTTCATTGGGCTGCACTACTGCATGGAAACTCTGAGGCAGAAGGTGAGGGAGAAAGTGAAATGAGAGAGGTTACTTAAACCTATAGTTTCAAAAGAGGTTAACTGAATCCCGAACCCAAACACAACAGCAGCTCTTATTTTAGTTCAAACCAGTTACTTTTACGATTCAAGTAATCAGCATCCGCTGATTTCTCTGCACATATGTTCATCTCTATTTCCTCTTGACCTAACTGACATGTCTAAATAGCTGTGGCACTACAGACATGAGCACTGAGGGGTAAGGAAGGGGTCTTGTAGGTGGTGACATTTTTTTAATTAACTTGAATTCCAGTCTGTCACTTTCTGTCTCAGTCTAAATTCATCTCCAAAATCCAATCTCGTAACTCTGCCCTCGGTGACCAGTTCGTATAGAGGACTGCACAATATGCCCCTTCTGCAGAGTTGATTTGGGAATCATGTTACTCCATGCAGCTGCAGATGAAATGTCCAATGGGGAAACTGTAGGTGTGTTTTATTTTATTGATAGATTTTCATGTTTACAACAAAGATTTGAGTGAGATGATAGCATTGTGCCATACCAGAAGACGACAAATGCTTTTCCCTTCGCCTTGGTCCTTTATACTCTTCCTACCTGCCAACATAACCTCCCCTGAGTCTTTGTTTCCCTGTGGTCCTGCCCACACTTTGGACCTATATCTCATCAAGCCTTGTGCTCTGGAGGCTTTTCCCAGACTTGCCCTTGCTGCAGTGTGAGGCTACAATGTCTCCCACTCCGGGACCCAGAGCATGCACTGCACAGACCAGGTCCCATTTCTGCCTAGAGCCAGTTCCAATTGAATACTTGAAAACAACTGGTTTTCAACACATCATCAGTGGCCAACGATAAAAATTGGACAATAAAGGATCTGAGTGCTATCAGGATCATGCTATTAAATGAAGTACACAATCCTTCTAGGCAACACACTCATCCCTTTCCTTCCTCTGCAAGGGCCAGAAGAGTAGCATGGACATGCCAGAGCAGTTAATGGTGAGCAGGTAATGCTGGCAGGAGATTAAGTGTCTGTTCAATGGTGATTGAAGTCAGCAGAAAGACTTCACATTCACTTAAGGTCCTTGGAACAGGCCCTAAAAGAAGCTGTTATATGTGGGATATTTATATAGTTTCAAATTAAAGATTATAACAGCTCATAGACAATTTAGTGTCTTGGATCTGAAAAGTGTTTTTTAAATTATCTGAAAACTGAAATTTTTGGATTAATAATATCTATTTAGAAGGGTTCATAAATACGCATTTAATTGCTAAACCACTGATGTCTCTATAGCTATAAACACTTTACTGGTTTAATAATGTACATTTTAAAAGCTTCCTATCATCGGCATTTACACTGCAGGGTCAATAATTATGTGTAATTCATGCCTCTCATTGCAGGAATTTTATCAAAACAAGTACCAGCAAGTTTGTTTTGCTAAATCTTTACGTATTAAATTCAGCTACAGGGATACCTTGGCTAAGGTACACTGGATAAGATTGCCTAAAAAGCTACGTGTTGGTAAGGCTGGGCTAGGCTTAATAGCTTAAAATTGAGGCTTAGAGAGTTAGATCAGTGCAAAAAAAAAAAAAAAATCTTTTTTAATGCATGTTGTTAGGCTAAGGATCTCCTGACCACAAGAAATTATCAAGATCAAGAGCTTCACATGAAGGAGAAGGACATCAGACAGGTTCAGATGAATAACAAGAGCACGCAGAGCTATAACACCATTAACTACACAGAGCATCATCAAAGAGATGAGGTATTGGGGTACAGACCCACAGGGTATGTCCAGCTATCCAAGGAAAAGAAATTTTGAGGGGGCAGAGAAAACTGTCATATTTGCCTGATGTAAAGTTTTGCAGAATTTCACCTGTAAGATCAATGTCTCCCTGACTCAGAGACCCTCAACTAGCAAGCCTGAGGAGCTGACTTGCTGGGGTGTGTCCCACTTTTCAGTGCAAAGAACCTGAACACCACAACTTTTTTTTTACAAAATTTATTGCACGCCTACCCAAACTTCCTCCTCCCTCAGTCCTCTGTGTGTTTTTATCTTGTGACTTCCTGCTCCTTTTCTAGGCCTTTTTTGCCCAGTGCTACTACTCCTGCATGTAGCACCATGCCAACATGGCCAGGAAGAAAATTTGCAATCCCATAGGTATTTGATCCAACACACAGGCAACGTGATTTCACTCATGATAGCTCTTGTTTATTCAGGCAAGCAGAAAATGGTTGTGATTCAGTCTGGTTTGGCAGTAAACATTCAACAAACAGTCTTGCTATTAATGATAAGAATCAGCATGTCTCCAAATGAAGAAAACTTCTGCCTAAAGCCTAAACCTTACAAAGACAAGTCAATAAGGAAGGCCTTTTGCATTTTCTCTGCGTGAGTGTCATGGTTTGGATGAGAAGATGCCCTTATGGGTTACTTATCCAACAGGCCCTGCATTGCCTAAGATTTGTAGAGAGAACTGGCTTTGGGACATCCCAACCCCACAGAAGCACCTCTGCAGGAGGTCTCTCACTTGGCCTGCTGCCTCCACGCTGGGGCATTTTGGGGTCAGGAGCAGCCACAGTCTGTATGACTTGAAATGGAAACTAAAACTCCAGGCCCCTATGATACTCACCCTTCTGCCAGCTTCTAGATTCATCCAAATGAAAATCTTAAGATGTGACTCAGTTTTAAATGTGTTAGTAATCCTAGTAAAGTCAGTGGGTCCAGCCATGACACCTAAAGAAATCTGTGTATTCAGGGACTTTACAGGATTAAAGCCCTCATAATTTACTATCACTGCTAATATGGAAAAGATTTGCCTTGAAACACATATGCACAACAAGGTGTAAAGCAGACAGTGTGTGTTATGAAAGAATACTTATTTTGTCTCTTAGGGCTTTTGTTAGGGTGATTCACAACATTAACTTTCTTACATAAACTCTGCTGGATATATTTTCTCTGGTCCTAGATTGTGAGAAGACTTTGCTTAGCAAATTCTGGATGTTTCTTCCCGTTATTCATTTAGTAACTGCAGCCTTTCCACCATCGATTAGTGTGTTGCAATATAGGGTGTTAATCGACTTTAAACATTTAATTATGGTTTGTTTGAGCACAGCATTTTACAAGCACAGTGGTTCATCACATTGCTGGAACAAGTACAATACAGCATCTTTAAAATTATGCACGAATAATAGATTAGTTTCAGCAATACTTTTTCAGCAGCATTAATAAAATCTCTCAAGCATGCACCGAGCCAATGGCCAGGAGGATTCTCAGGAGGTCTTTCATACAGGATGCACATCTTTGTTACGAAATTCCTCAATGCCTTTTTGCTGTCTCCCTAATGACCAGTTAAATGGGCTCCCTTGAGAATGCCTGAGTCAGAGCCAGCTTGAAAACTGCTGAGGAAACATCCTCTCTTACTGGAAATGATTTCCATCAAACTGCCATGTACCATATTTAGACTAACGGATCAGTAACGCCAAACAGAGGGAGCTAAGTTCACAGGGCTTGGGATTCTGCTCTCTGTGAAAAGACATTGCCTTTGTCTGGCCACAGTTGCTCTAGGGCAGGCGGTCCAAGTGCTTTGTAATGCTCAGAAACAAATTCCAGCGGTGAGCGGGTGCCACCAGGCAGAGTTGGATGGGGCAGGCAGCGTTCAAGAGCGGCAGCTGACCCCGGGAAGTCAGATTTGACCTGCAATTGAGATAGCAGGCACATCTTCTAACACCTAATTGTGGGAGAGCTATTCTCATCAGTCAGCCTGTACTAACTACATGGTTTAAACATGAAGCATTAGTCTTTTTTTTTTGTGTAGCAAATATATAATGCAGAAAACTCATTTTCAACCATGTGCTTGCCCCTCAGTGAATGCATACAACAACCCAGCAATTAACAGAGCATAGGGACTTCTAAGGTCACTGGAGAACAGAACATGCCTGTCTTGTGTTATGCAAGAAGTCTAACATAAATCTGTTTTTTTTATTATGCTTTTCTTGCTTAGCTCAGTGTCTATTAAACAGATAACGGTAGCTGAAAGTAAACCACATGCAGGAAGTTTTCTTTATTTTCATATAATAAAGATATTTGTTGAGTCTGGATTATTTAGGTAGCCATCTAAAGCATTTTTATTTTTAGAACTAGTGAAAAATGTTTACTGAGGATTGATGGGAGAAGTGACTCCCTGGACCTCTCTGTGCTTGTTCTTTGTATTCAGGGGAGAGTATTTTCAAAACACCCCAGGTTTTCCCAGTTGTGTTCCCATAAGTAGCTGTACTAGCTTTGATATTATCTGGGGCAGATAAGCAGCAGCTTTGAAAGCAGATAAGCTGCAGTCTTCCCTCCTTTATGGAGGGAACAGGGCAGGAGAAGTGGTTGGGGGGAGCATGTTCAGGGCTCACTTACACCCCACTTCCCTCAAAGACCTGGAAGAGTCCCAGCCACTTCCCTGCTATTCATAAACATCTATGGGTGCCTTAGTGAAGCGTGTTTTTTCTCGTCCTTCCCAGCTGCTGGTCCTGCCAGGGGTGGTTACCTAGTGTTGCTACCAGCCACTGTGTAGCCCCCACAGACGAGCTCTCTGCATCAGCTGCACACACCTCAGACCACAGAGGCAGCAGGAAGATCTCAGTCCACAAACATGTTCCTTTTTCCCCTCTCCACCCCCAAAGACTAGGAATTAACCATTTTCATTCCCTCCCCTTCCAGGAATAACATTAATATTGCAAATCCAAACATTCTGAAACTCAGGGCTGCTGTAATTAAGACTCTCTATCTTTCGTTATGTAAGAGATGTCTGAGCACAAGAGTCTGGGTTTGAAATCGTATTAGCGAGGTTGCTCAATACCAATAGGTGGGGAGGATGTCTCCCTACCCAGCTCCTTCCTTACAGGTCCAAATAGGAAAACCTAGGCTTGGGTTTAGGTTAGGGTCCAGACAGACTTGGCATGTTCATTCTGTGATCTTTTCTACAGCAACTGTCCTTTGCTGAAGGAACAGAGGAGACCTGCAATGGGCATAAATAGAGATGTGGTAAAGGAGTGTAAAGTACATCTGCTTTATTTGCTGCAGAGGTTGGAAAGTATGAAGCCAGTGAGTCAGGGGACTGGAGGAACAGAAAAGCCTGACTGCCGCCTTGGGATAGCTGAATTCTGCTCTTTCCTCTGCCACAGTGTGCCTGCATGATGTCAGGTCTGAGGATTTATCACAAAAAGTCATGCATTCCTCATTTTCTGCATGTCAAACTTACAGCCTTATGGTCTGCCTTGCCAAAATGTTGAAACTCATAACTTCAATCAAAGTCAAATGACAACTGTTCTTGGATGTCGGTGTGTTAAATTGACTGAAAAATAAAATTCACCGGCTCTTAGAAATTAAATGTCCAAACAACTTCTGCAACGGTAAAACAAGAGTATTATTCCCTCTCCCCCTCAGCAGGGCACTAGGAGTTAAAAATCACTCTTGTTTGTGAAGTCCATGCACAGGCTACTGGTGTCTACCACAGGAAAGACAGTGAGGAAACTGATAGCCATATCTTCAGAGATGGCTCTGAACACTGTGCAGCAAATAAGGCCTGTAATCACACATCAGGCAAAGGACTTGTCATTATTTGTGTGTAGCCCATCCTGTGCGCTGGAGGAAAGAGAAGATTGGTGGAAAAAAATAGCATGCAGACAGTGACTGAAGACTGTCATAAGGCAAGGAAATAAAGGCTACAAATAAGGGTTGCTCAAGCATCCTCAGCTCAGGCAATAGCTAATTTCTGAGGGCTTGACTTTGCAACCTTAATAATGTTCTTTTAACTTCAGAGGTTTTTGTTTGTTTGTTTGAGTAGGACAATTGTTTTCAGTCATGCAAGCAGATTACCAACTAATTCTTTGCTGAGTACACTTAAAGGAATGGCTGATCCTGCCTGGCTAGGTCCACACTAATAAATAAACCAGACAAGGGCTGCCCTCTGGCCCAGAGGCTAGGTGGAACCATACACTAAATCCATACAGTTAAACCTCTTCCTCCCTCATGCTCTCTCCGCTCAGTGAGAGTGGTTACACGTGGACTGGGAAGAGACTCCGGCATGTACCATCTCCAAACCTCACTCTTGGAAAGTGCTAGTTGGCACAGGCCCAAACCTGAGCAGGGAGTTTGACAGCAGTCAATAAATAGAAACAAATCACAGGCTGCCATTTGAACCTGTGCCCTAGGTCTGTCTAGTTTACTAGTATATATACCGCTGGAGTATATGCTTATGCTGCTACATAAGGTGAGGACCACATCCCCAGCTAAAGCAGTAGCCTTCAGACTTTCTGCACCGCACAGGCATTAGTATGCTCAGGGGCTCTGTGCTGAAGATGCCAACTCCTAGAGATACACCTGGGCATGGTTACAGCTATTTCCAGAAGCTGTTTTGTATAGATGGTAGGGCCAAGACTGGCAGGACTGACTTGCTCTGTCCTGTGCAGGACTCCGGCACCACCCCAACAGGTTCTGTATCCCCTGCACTCCACATCCTTACCCCACATACCAGCAAACAGTGCACACCCTCACAGTCTTGTTACCTAAACACCACTCCTAGGGCCTGCAAACAGTCCTTTCATCTGTGTGGGCTAGATTCATCCTCCCAGCTGTAGAAGCCAGAAAAACACACAGCAGAGAGATGGCTGAAGCACACTGGAGGGCTGCAGACACGTTCCCATCATGGTCATGTGGGGGAGGAGGCTGAGAGCAGAAATAGCAGAAGTCGGGAGAGGTCGCTGGTGGCAGCTTGCCCCGAGATGGCCTAAAGGCCTGCTGCTGAGAGCATACCTATAGCAAGCAGTGGTGCCAAGGCAAATTTCAGAAACTGAAATCTGATAATGGAGAGGCACAGGAGTGCCAGGAGTCATGATAGTGCTGCTTGGCACACCGGAGAGTACTGTAACAAGCTGTTTGGCTGCGGTGAAGAAGCTGTGCTTTGGCAAACCACAACCTAAAACACCAGGGCTGCAAGATACCCGTCAGCTAGGAGAACCCCAAGACCCTGCACTCCCAGGGGAGCACCAGTGACTGGGACATGTGGTTCAGGGATGGGGAGAGGGGCTGTCCTCCAGGTGTCTGCCTTCGCCACACTTCTAACCAGGCACAAGGGCAGGGGCAGCAGCAACGGTACACAGCAATAGCACTGGGGCACCACTCCATCACATCTCCTTAATGGTGTGAAGGAGCAAGGACCAAATCTGGGGGAGACCTGACCCATGGTGCTCAAAAACTCCTGCAGCTGCAGGAAACAGGCAGCGGGAGCCTCTCAAATTGGCACCCCCATGGGATAAACTCAACAAATAAAGCTACAGCAGCAAGAGATTATTTCCTTATCAGCCATATCAACATCTCCGTTCCCATCCCCGTCTGCTGGCAGTTCAGCATGTGATGGCAGACAAGTGCAGTGCACAGAGCTCATGGTCTGTCAGGTGCACAGCCAGGTGGGCATGCATCCTCCTCTTCGCACACCTCTGGATGCTGCACCACATCCAGAATTGTCCCTGCCCTCCCCAGCCCAGCAAGAGCCCTGTCCTTCCCAGGCATACCAGCAGTGGGCAAACCTAGCCAACAATGTGGTGTTTATTTGCCCTTTGCAATGTTATAGAACTGCCTGGAACTCTTCCAAAGGGTAATCCCAGGATCAGAGCCCCTAAAAACATGGCAGCAGATATTGGTCTCGAGGGCAAGTATCCCTGAGACCTGTGAGAGCCCCAGCTGAGAGGTTGGCTGAAGGAGAGGAGAGCCTCTAAACCAGATAGCAATGCGGCTGAGTTGTTTCAGTGTGTTACTAGTCTCACACAGAGGGTGAGAGGGAGACATTAAATGTATTTTGCATGGCTGAACGTGTCCAGAGAAGGGCCACAAAACTGGTGAAGGGTCTGGAGAATATGTCTTATGAGGAGCGACTGAGGGAACTGGGCTTGTTTAGCCTGGAGAAGAGGAGGCGGAGAGGAGATCTGATCACTGCCTACAACTACCTGAAAGGAGGTTGTGGAGAAGTGGGTGTTGGTCTCTTCTCCCTAATGACAGATGATCGGACGGGGGGGAATGGACTCAAGCTGCGCCAGGGGAGGTTTAGATTGGATGTAAGGAAGAAGTTCTTCACCGAAAGGGTTATCACACACTGGAACAGGCTGCCCAGGGAGGTGGTGGAGTCACCATCCCTGGATGTGTTTAAGAGACGGGTGGATGAGGTGCTGAAAGATATGGTTTAGTGGTGGACAGATACGGTTGGACTGGATGATCTCTAAGGTCTTTTCCAACCTAGTGATTCTATGATTCTATGATTCTATGAACATGCGAATATAAGCAGAAATTTCTTGCTTACAGGAAAGTGAGAAGGAAAGAAAAGGATTGAGGGAAAGAAGAAAAGCAAAAGCTATGTAAATGTAGAAAGAAGTAACCCTGATTTTTTTTACAGTTATTGAAATAAGACTAGAGCAATGATGACACAAGACACATAGACCCGGTCACACTGCTGTCTCTCCCATCCCTTAGTCCAGGGTCACCAGCCACAGCCATGGCACCCAGTAGTGGTGACAGCAAGTATGCCAGGGCACATCAGCCTACCCAGAGTCCCAGTGCCCCCTAGGCCAGGATAGGCATCCCCTCCCTGATCTGGCTATGCCTCCTGCTCCCATCTCATAATAGCTGGCCATGCCCTGCCTTTCTGCAGGCTCTGATCCCTGGCAAGATGAGGCACAGCACAAAATCAGCGGCTGATCTCCACATTGGGCTAAAGTCACAGGATTCAAGCACAGCAACACACACGAGAACAAAAAATTGCAGCTGATGGTTTTGCAGTCTTCTGCCACGATCATGCCTGGTGCAGATTGGAGGGTTGTGCACTACAAGGTGTCTGGTAGCCACATAGGCTGCACGTTATCCAAACACTGCCAGTAACCCCCAGGGACAAGGGTTGTGCCCGGTTGCTGTTGGATATAGCAGCACAGGCACAGCCCTAAGGGTGAGTGTGAGCACAGGGGGCTGTGAGACAGAAAATGTTCTCAGCCTTGTGTAGGCACCAAAAACCCTGCCACAATGATTTATCCTCTCTAAAATGTTGTAGAGGAGAAGCTGCTGGGTGGTCACGGCTGTTCATTTAGTTATTACGGATTTGAGAGCATTCAGGTTTGGTCTGTTAATAAGAATGAGGGTGAATGTTATTTCATGTTAAGTTTAGCCATTTGACAGCTGGAAAATTATTATATTTTCTCATTTTTCTGGAAGGACCTAATCACCTACTCTGTAACAAATTGTCACTTTAGATCGTTGTTTTACATGACCTGTTCAAGTTTTCCTTGTACTGCTGTGAATTTGTTTTATCTAATTCAGAGTTTTCATAAATCCACTGACAATTGCCTCTAAAAATGAGAAATATAAGTTGATTCTCTTATCTCTTAAATACCTGACCAAATAGGTTCACTTGCTTACCCCATGTGCTTGGAAAAAAAGAAATGCCTAATAATAAAAAATAACTTAAATCAGATATACTGGCAAGCACCCTTTTCCCCCAATTATTTCATATTTCTAAAATTCATTCGTTCAAAAGGTATAACTGACTCAGAGTTCTCATACTTAGCAGAGCCAGATTTGACTGTGTACCCCCTATAATAAATTAAAGTAAATATAATAAAGGGAAAATTTTGTTGTTGTTATAAATCTATAAAAAGAAACTGCATCTGTAGGATTTTTCAGCTCTTTTTCATATTTGAATTTAACTTCCCCCCTTTCACTTTGTAACTAAAATTATAGATTATTAAAGTGATTTCTTCCAGCAAAACTGGTCTGCTCACTATGTTCCAAATCCTGTCTTTCTCTCTCCAAAGAAGAGCCATACCACACTCTCTGCAGCCAGAGGTGCACCGAGCTTCTTCAGTTGTTTTGTATTCAGTGACATGGGTCACAGCAATAACCAGGCTATAAAGCAGCTCTTTCATAGCTAGACACAGATGAAGCATCCTCTCCACACAGGTATGTGAACAGTCATTGTCTCACACTTTGCCATTTCATCTCATTTTGGTTGTGAATTAACCCCAGATTCCTAGCTGCAGGGATGGCACACCACGAGCCACGCTTCCTGGCACAGCACAGCGAGGCACCCCGCTGACCCAAGGAACCTGCCTCCAGGCTAAACACAGGAGTGGCCATGGGGTTTCTTTTCCCACCCATGTACTGAGACGAAATGCCAGAGACTTCCCGAAATGGCACAAGGGCCCCCTTTCTCCACGCTACATGTAGGGTTAGAAGCAGGGACATCCCTCAGTACCTGCTTAGGGTCTATGACATGGGCAGGAGCTGGTGAGCTGAAACGCCCCTGTGAGAGCAGGGGCTGGTCATTCTCCACAAGGTTTGTAAATGCCCCTTGACAGTCCCCATGGGCTGGAAACTCTGCTTAAAAAGATCAGGTTATAAAGGAACCACGTCCTTCTTGGCTCCTAGGGACGTGTCAATAAAATGCACACGTGCCCAAGCAGAGCACAAGAAAAGCCTGTGCAAAGATACATGCACTAGTTCCAAACAGCTACCAGAAGCAAAACAGCTGCATTAATGAGGCCATCCTCATGGGATCCTCAGCTCAACAGAGAAAAACAGCAGTAGCATGGGCAAATCGTAATGCTGTTATTTTCTTTCTCCAGTGCCCAGGCAATGTCAGGCTTTGGTAGGAGCACAGTACTTTTTGTGCCCTGTAAAAGTATCCCCTGTGTCTAGGCTTTAATTGGCCCTACCCCGATTGTCACATAAATGTGTATTTCCCTTTCACTTCAAAGCACCTACCACTTTCCAGGAGCAGATATTTTTTTCCTGCTCCATTGTCTTGCCCAAAGTCAAGATGTCAAGGTCAATCATTGTTCATCTGCATCAAGAAAAACAGATTATATTACCTGGTAGAACTAGGTTACCCCCAGGTATAGGCTGCGGCATTTTTTTTTCCCCCCAGAGCTGGAAATTATCCATTACTGCATACTAAAAAGGAAATTGAAAGCAGTTCACTTTTCCTTTGCTTCTGCTAAAACAGATGAATTGGTGTTTCAGCTCTGTGGAGAAATTCACAGGACCAATCAAAAAGCCAGAGTATAGCTTCTATATAATTAAATTGTAGGCAGTTATATTTTCCAGCAGCAGGTACGTTACTTGAAATGAACCTCCATGCTGTGTATCAGAGCAGTTCCAATTAAGAAAGTTCTGCTTTGAGATCTTACAAGCCAAAACACACAGTATGGCATTGTGCCCTCAGCTATTAAACTGGAAATACAAACCGCTTTTTTGTGGTTCAAATAATCTCCAGGAGATAGCTTTACTGGAAGTTTTAAGTCATATTCTTCACATCATATTCGTCTAAATTGATGATTTCCATGACCTTTTCATATAATTACAAGAGTGTTGTGTGTCCATTTTGATTAAATGGTTCCATACACCATTATGTTGCCATTGTTTTTAATGTTGCTGAGGTAATTAGGTGCTCTCTTTTAGCTCTTCTCACAGGAGACCATGGAGGACACACTGATTTCTTAAAATCAGTATCTACTTTTTATTGCATTGCATTATCTGATATTTCCACTCAGCTGATGTAATAAATTGGTTCATAAATTTCATGGACGATAAGAAAGAACCGATCATAATCACAGACAGAAATTTATAAGAAGACCATTAAGAACAGTAAGCCATACACTTCTGTACTTGGGCTTCCTTGCCATGTAATATTACAAATGAATGGCATACTTTAATGACTAGCAAATCAAAATTTAATGGACTTTCCATTGCCGCCCACTGTCTGTGCTTTATTTGAACTCAAGGTAGAGAGCCTCTATTTTCATTTAATTCGGCTGCCTTGTTGGATGTTTTTCATTCAGTTAAGTGACCTAGAACATTTATTTGCTGACGTTGCTGATAATAAGAAATTGATAAAATCAGAAACACAGATACTCCAGTCCTCTTCTTGTATTTGTTGTTGTTACTCCCAGCTGCCCTTTTCCCTCCCCTGACAATCCTGTCTTTAATTCTTCTAAGTCAACAGAAGTTGTGTCTCCCTGTAGAATGGGGAGAAACGTGCTTTAAAAACCCCCAACACAACACAGTGGGTGCTGTGCAAGTGATTAAGTAGGCTTGCAAAGTATTAATAGTAATTGCATTACTAATTTCATTAGCCCTGGCGTTATCATTATGTATTAATTATTATAGTTATGCCATTGAGTGCTAATATCACGTGCTGACAGTACCAATTCCCGAATGCATCTTGTGGTTGCTGAATGTGATCACTGCTCCACAGATTGCTGCTCTTTGACAGCTGCGAGGTAACTAACGCTGCTGTCTGTGTTTACCATACACCATACACCACTGAAATCTTTCTTACCTAAGTTTGGTATGGAATTTAGAATTTGGAGTGGAGCAAAAGCCAAGCAGCCAAATCACATCAAGGAGCCTCTTTCTGCAGTCAGGATCAGAAACTGAATGCAAGGCAGGAATCAAAGTCCAGGTGCTCTTTCCTTGTTAGTGACATAAGCCATACCTCAGAAAAGCAATAATCTCCCCAGAAGACTAACCTTTCCCTCCCTGACCACTCTTCAACCTTGGGCAACCAAGTGAGGCAGCAGCAAATAGCATCCCCATTGCCTCTGGCAAGAGAGAGGACAAGAGGACATGAGAAGGAGAGCAGTGTCCTCACCACTGGCATGGCAAGGAGTGAGGGGAGAGCTTGGCCCTCCAGCTACTTGAGTTCCCTCATCCTGAAATCAAAATAGCTTAAAAACGTATTGGCCTTTTAGAAAAGTAATGTCACATCCCTCCTGCCTGTCTGATGAGCATGGCAAGGACAGAGAGGGCAGCTGACTGTCACGTGCCCTGGGTCCCAAGTGTGCTGCAAGGAAGCTGGCCTTCATCATTGTTGAAAGTGTTGGGCTGACCTGAGATTTCTTCCTTCAGCCTTTTATCCTGCACAACACTTTTGCTTCTCACATTTTAAATTTTGCTTGTTATGTCTTTGTGTTGGTTGTATCTACACACATCATTTCTATGCCAGCTGGGGGTGAAACATCCTGCTTTGCATAGGGTTCAGCAATAGTTCTTCTAGTTGTTTAGAAAACTCAAGATTGCTCTGAATTAAATCTATGTAAACCAGGCATTCAGATAAGGTTTACATGTGGTACAAGCCTCTTGCATCATATAAAGCATGGCTTCATAATAATGGAGCACTGGCCCTGGTGGAAGCCTCCAAGATACTGCAGGAAAAGTAACTTAGTAAATAATAATTTGCATTGAACCTATATTATTTTTCTGTCTATTTTAATAGTTTACTAGTATGACATTCTGCTTCCCTTTTATTTTTCGTCATCTGCCTGAATACAATAAATATGGTTTTTCAAAACACAGCAAAAGCACGTTATGTCTGTCAGTCAGCCTGATCTGCAGCATCCATAGAAAGATGTTTTCCAGTCATAAAACAAACAGTAATTCATTCATTCCTTGCAAATTCCAGCAAACACTTTAGAGGCCTCTTTGTAATCCATTCACTGCTTTATTGACCCAGAATCCTCTAGGGAATGTCATAAATCCATATAATGTGCACTACCATTTGTGTCTGGATCCTTGATTTGACTGAAAGATATGTTTAAAAATCACACAGAAGCCATACAGTTCTCTTTGGGTTACATACATAAAAAGTAGCTCAGATAGATTAATTAATTCTACAAAGGCCGCTCAGTTTTGCCACAATTCAATAAACTGCTCAGCTTTAAGCACATGCTTAGATTTCATTGGCATGAATAGGACTTAACCATGTATTTAGATTTGAGCATACACCCAACTGCATTGCCTCGCTAGTCAGGAAACCAACTTAATTCAGCGTATTTAAGCGTGTATTTCTGTCCATGTGACTTATGGCTGGGTAACAGCTCCTGTGCTTCAGCTGTGTCATAAACTCACGTGCTCCATAAAACACAAGTGATTTGGTTCAAAGAGAAGAGACTGAGGTAATACCCCAAAGACAATTTCTATTTAATGGCTTTGAGGAATTAAAGGATCAAAAGGCCTGCAAGGCCGTGAGCTGGTCAGCAGGATCAGACCCCCGATCACCCAGCCTGGTGCTACACAGAAGTGTCACAGCTGTTGGCTTGGGTAGCAGGATTCGCATTATAGCTGCACTCTCCCAGGACTGGTACACCACGAGCCTCTCTAAGGCTACGTCAGCTGAAGCAGAAATCTGCTTTTACTCTCCAGGACCATAGCCAGCTCGTTTAGGACATCTCTCCAAGGTGTGTCATTGTGTCATGGCAAATTACTGTTAAACATACCCGTTTGAGCTGAATTCCTATATATAGAGATCCTACATGATGGTAAACTGCTCAGTCATCTTTTCTCAGACCAGACCGTTCTGCTTGGATCTCTGCCCCGACAAGCACAGAGATCACAGGAATTTGGAAACCCACAATTTTAAAGGATGGCAGAATATCAATGCTTTTCCAGTCAAGAGCAAACACATTTATGAGTCTGGCACATTTGACTGGAGAATTTGGCTATAACAAAGAAGCTTATACCAAGACAAATAATACAACAAACCAAAAAGTAACCCTTCTGCGTGCTACTTTTCTCCTATAGGTAGTAATCAGTTACTTGCAGTACACTCCCTCAAGGGTTCTCATGCTTTTGGTACACTGGAGAGCTCACATTGTGCTGTCCTTGCACAAGCTGGGTGCAAGGGAATCCTCCCATTTGTGACTGTACTTAATGCCAGGTCTCACTCACAAGAACTGCAGCTAAAATTACATTTACCGTTCTTTCTGCATTCTTCCCAGCAGACATTCATTCCTGAAAATGCCTCATTCTCTCCAGTGGGTGAGGCAGCCATCCCCTCCTCCTTTCCTGCAGCCAGCATCTTTCCAACGCCTTGAATAAGGAGTCTGCAGATCCCAAGGTTCATCATCTGGAACATTGATGTGCTAATGTGCACCAGTGGGGTATTCAAGCCCAAAGTCTGTACCTTCAGCCTTTCTATCCCCATTTTCCTAGTACCTCTGCACTAGAGTGGCTCTCAGGAGTGTCAAAATTTCCCCAGAGCACAGCACAGCACAAGCACCTCTGCCTTTGACAGACTTTGAATGCAAAACTCCCTCGGGTCTCTGTGTCTGGGCATAGCAACTCACCCTACCAGGGATTAGCAGCAGTGACAAAGGACAACTCTTTCTCCAGAGCTAGCAAGGGGATTATTTCACGTATTCTGGATCAAATGGTACATTAACTGTGCCACAGGAATTGGTGAGGAAACGTCCATTAATTTAACATCTGAATGATCACTGCCTAACACTACATAAATGTAGTAAATCACTTCACTTAATCTTGAACAGAAGTGACTGTTCTGAAAAGAGCCTTTTGTTCAAGGCCCAGTGGTTTTGAGATGTGAATAAAGGACTAATAAAAAAGGAGGAGGCTGGGAGAAAATTTTCTTTAAATGGGAGGTTTGCTTTGACCCTCCGAGGACGGCAGTCTGGTGAAATATCTGAAGTTTTTGTTTTTTATTGAGCAATAAACTACAGTGAGGTTTGAGTCTGTGGTGTCTCAGAGAAATTGTTAAGCCTGGAAATCACATGGCTGAGTGACTGGCATGGCAGAAATATTTGGCACTTCAAACAACTCGCAAGACAAATGAGCAAGAAAGAAGAATTTCTTACACAAGTGTAACCCAATTAATGTCAACAAAAACTTGTAAAATTTATGGTTCAATTTGTCTCGGGGAAAGTGCAGAACTGACCCTTTCCTGTACCTTCTGGGCAAGTTCATTAGCAAATTCACTGGTGTCTTGTTAACTCTACAGTCCAGTTATACAGTCAGGGCAAGTTCACAAACCTGCATCCCTACAAGTCAAGGTTAGAGGTGGAGTGTCATAAAGCTGTTAAAAACACATGACTTCTTGGATCAAGTGCATGCCTCCAGAGATGCAGGTAAAACATACTGAACCAACTAAAACCAAAAGCTGGTCTGGAAAGCTAATGGCAATGAAGAACCTGGTCCTACCAAAGCCTACTGAAGTCCACAGAAAGTATGACTTGCCCCAGTAAACTTTGGATCACTGTGTAATTCAGGTGCTTTGTTTGTCAAGCAGGCAAGGTGGACAATACAGCAGAACCCTCAAAGAGCACCCAAAAAGACCTCTGCCCTTTTGCTGCCACACAACAATATATCCTCTCAAAGTGCCTGCCTGCACCCCTGCCTGTTGAGCTGAACATCCAAGCACATCCCTAAGTCCCTGCCATTAGAAAATGATCAACACAGGGGCTCCAATGATATGCCAGGTTGGGGAAAGAGACAGATTTCATCATCATGACACCAAACTGAATGCAGTCAATCACACTTAAAACAACAGAAATTAAATAACGAAAGTGGTTTAGACCTGCTATCCTTTTGAACCAAGCAGCTTGCTGTTGCATACTGCCAGACCCTTTCGGCAAATTATCCTGTGGCCATTTATTGGATTGCTTTATGTGCTTATTTAAACCAGCTGATAGCTTGATATCTCTTTTAATTTTTTATACTGTTGATATGCCACTTAGGTCACTGTATAGTTTTGGTTACATGTTTGGACAATCACACTGAAGATGCAGAATTAGGTTAATGAACAAAAAAATTGCTGAGACCACAAGAGGCATATTTTCATACTTTCTCAAGAATGGTTTTCTGAAGAAGTTGGTGCAAAAAGAGGATTTGTGAAAAGGAATTTAAACACAGCTTAATTCTTCTCTTCATGCAAAGGTTGTTAAGGGTCAAATGGAGAAAAGCCCTCAAACAAAATGAATAGAGGTAAATAACTCAGCATTTCCACATCACTTCCCCTGTTTAACTTTTCATCTCCTGCAGGACTGCTGGAATTGCTGTGCATTATTATTATTGTAACACCCTGGTGGTAGTTTGACTTTTTCACTTTGAGAAGGATAATTGTTTTCTTTAAGTATAATTGCTGGCACCGGTTATACTTGATCACTTTTCAAGACTTTCTTGTCTTTACAATTTTGGAGAAGTTCCTTGTAAAGTTTTATGGACTCTATTTTAATTGTCCCTGCTAGGTTGATTAGGTTGATTAATTTCTTTCCAGTTTTGGAGTGTTGCTTTTTTCTTTTGCTCTTTTTTTTTTTTTTTGAATGGTTGTGTGCTTAGAGGATTGATCTCAGGCTTTGATTCTCAAAACCGTGTATTTCACACAGTTGCACCTAAACAATATTGCTACTTGCTTTTCCACTCAATTAAAATTACATATTCATTATTAAATTCTTACCAGTTCATTCTCTTCTACAAGGGATAGCTCATGCCTCAAACTCTAGTCCCCAAAGCAGGTACAGTTAGAAGACCTCTGGAGTCAGGAGAGCTTCACTGACACCAATCTATTTTACAGTGAAGATTTTCAGACACTTTTGCAGCCTTTACCAAGGTTGTTTAAAATACAGCAGAAGTGAATGATGATGTTGGAAGTCATTTTAAATTATTAAATTTAGAAAACAAGGAAGCAAGTTAAATATCAACCCTGAGCAATCACAAATTCCCAGTTTAAGGTGCAGATTCTTCACTACCGTTGGGTCACACTCTCAATAAGCATCAGTCCTCAGTGGGATGGATTACCTGAGGACACAAGGGTCTAATCACATATTCCTTTAAGGCAATGAAGAATCTTATCATAATATCTGTAATAACACCCTGACATCCTTGTTCAGGAAAGAACAAACTTTTTATAAAGCACTCAGAGTACATCTGTAACCCACTGGGGACAGGTGTTTTGGGAAGAGCTCAATTTCACCCTGCCATCCTGCCTCCCCAGGAGGAGAAAACAGCTGAGGAACCAACAGTGAAATAGGTTTGAGCACATGTGTGCTTTTCCTGAAGAATGATTCATGGAAGACCAGCTTGCTTCAGCACAAGATGAGAGGCAAAGAAATACTTATTTCCTGCCAGATTTAGCAACCCCTTCCTCTGATGTTATGTTACTTCAAGTTCAGGGATGGATAGCATTCACAAGGACATGACAGTTTTAAGATCCAGTTTATTATTCTTGTCATTTTATTAACAGAATAAGGGAGCTGTGTATCATTAGTAAGGGGTATATTTCTATATATCTGACTGCCAAAGTACTCCCTTACAGACCTGGCAAGTTGCAAGGTGTCAGACTTTGAAAATCTATTACATGCAAGTTTGGTAATTATTTTTAGAACTTTCGTAAAATTTATGGAAGATTTATGTTTCCTGTTTTTCCTTGAGACCTGTGGAGTTGGCTCAAACTAGTGCCCTGAATCAGAAAGCTGATGCATACTGTCAGTCATGTGAACCACCCTGCAGAAGTCACCAGTACCACTGGGAGGGCTGCTGGGTTACCACCTAAATCATCTGGCTTCGTAAACAGATTGATGTGGAGCCACACTTTTGAAAAACGTGTGCCCTCCTGCATCTCAGACTCCTGTGGTAAAATTCTTATGCCTACCATGATGGATTCACTGTGTGTCTGATTCAACACCTATTAAACACAAGTAGAAGGACTCACACACGACCTGCATGGCAACCAAATTGAGTTTCTAGTTAGAAAATAGGGGAGTGCTTTCATAAACACCAGCAAGTTTCTGTATGGCAGATGGTTTTTATCATGATACCAACAGAGGTTTATGGTAAAATCCTGCACTTGGTTTCATATAAGCTACTTCATGAAAGGGGGGGGGGGGGGGGGAAAACG
>NW_010262363.1:36570-41952 GCF_000690775.1 Eurypyga helias
GGGGCGGGGAAGCGATCGTTTAACTTAGTTTTTTACCATAAGTCAGAGTTAAGCCCTGGTAGAAGAACAGTAACACACTGTGGACTGAACGACCGCAGTCCTGTAGTTGTTAAAACCAAACTGCAGTTCCCCCAAATACACTTCAGACAGAAGTCATAAAGTACTGCATGATGTTATTTGTTTATTGTAAAATGCCAGGAAAAATAGGTTCACCTTTGGGCATTTTTAAAGGTAAGGAACCATAAGGTGTGAAAGCATGCTGTCAGAAGTCTCATTAAGACATTATTTACTAGTTCAAAATGAATTTACATTGATCTTCTGAAACTATTGCTAACCACAAATGCATTAAAACTAAACAGACTTCATTTACTGAGAAATAAATGTGTCAGCATAACCTTGACTTTTGTCCAATGCTGTTCCGGCTTTTAATTCACAGGAGCTCAGTGTTAAGCAGTTTATTGCTTGTTGTGCTAAAACACGCTAATTTAATTGCTAATATATTTCCTTCCTGCAATCATTTTCAAAATTGTTATCTTGAGAAAATATATATTTTTAAAGAACCTCCTTGAAAATAATAGCAGTGCTGGGACATATTCACTAAAATTGCATTCTGCTGCATATTAGGTATTGCTTAAGAGCGTTTTAACTGAAGAAGCAGGTAAAACATTGAAAGAAATCTTGACTATGTTCATCTAGATTATAAGGAGTTTTGGAGTTTTGGAAAATATGCATGCACTTTTTAGCATTTAAAATAGTAATGTAATGTTTACATTAAAGAAAATTACAACTCAGTTGATGGTTCCAGACCATCATCATAAAAATTAAGTGATTTTTGTTTGTTTGATAACTTTATAACACACACGTAAAATACCGCTACGCATGCCTAATTCAAAGCCAAACAGAGCTTACAGGTTCACTTCAAAGTGGTCTTCAGACTAATTTTCTGTTGCAACAAGAAGTCTCGCTCAAGAGATGAAAGAGGAATTCCACATTTGGTTCCTGCCAGTACCCAGTATGGATTTGTCATTGGCCCTTCATTAACATTAAAAAATAGTAAATTCAAGTATGGTTTTTCCTTTTCTATCCCAGTGTTGGCAAGCACTCAGAGGAAGCACTGAGTTCTCTACTTTTAATCAAGAAATTGAACAATCTCATTCTTCCACTCTACTGTCCTTAGACAAACTTAATCTGTTCTGAGCTCCTGCTCTATCCTTCTTTTCACTGTTGAGTTCCTATTTGTTACTACAGGAACCCTGTCAGCTAGATTTGTCCCTGTTACACAGTTGTGCTGGGTGTGTGTGTTTGGCTTTCCCTGTTAAACCACGACAACAGTACAGAGAAAATCCACATCACTGTGGATGTGCCCAGCAGGAAGAGCTGCTCCATGGGGTTGGGGCCAGCCTGGAGCTGGAGCTGCATCTGGGCTGAGGTGGTCTACTGGGAGCTGCACCTGCCACCTGGGTGCTCTCAGAATTGCAAACAGAAATATAAACACAAAAGGAAAGTTGCCTGTTAGACACTATTAGACAGAAGCAGGAGATCAGGCTGCCAGGAGAAGGTGGGAGACCTTGTCAGGCTGAGACTGTCCCTCAGGAAATGGCCTTGGCACAGTTGGTCCTCCTCCAGCCCGGAGGGTGGGTTGGGTGGCTTCCTAAGGGCTCTTCCAACCATGTGTTCCTGTTCCCCATCTTCATTTCATGACATTATGGTCAAACTCCTCCAGTGATTAGCCTGTTTTCTGTCAGTCTTTGCACTTAGTCCTTGACATAAAATCACTATAACCATTCCAATTATTTTGCCTAAGTGATTAGTTAACGAACCCACATCCTGTAGCTGGCTGGAGAGGTACCCCTGAGATGGACTACTACCCAAGAGATTCCACTTGCTGCAGTTCCTACCTGGAGAGGGCATGGCCTCAGTGGATCCAGTGCCTGGTGGGGCCTGACCTGAGGATAGGAAAGGTGATGCCACAGAGACAGAGGGGCAGTCGGCAGGCCAGCATAGCCAGCTCCTCTGGACTCGGCTCTCCATGAGCAGAAACAAGCTCTGCTCCGCTGGACTATAGCATCCAGACTACTTCAATGTCTTAAACCGCTACAACTCTTCAGTTGCTCTTGCATTTAACTCAACTTACAAGGTGTTTTCTTGTTCTGACTGATGTTAGACACATTCTTAAGGTATCAAAACATTGTTTTATCAAGATATAACTATTTTCACAATACATGTAAACAAAACTTCAATGGAAAAACTTCACTCATAGTGCCTCAGACTATATTCAAACTTATTTGTTCTTTCCTCTAGATACTGATGCTATGACTCCCTCTCCAAACACAGAAATTTTATATTTGCTTATTGTTAATGTTAATTTATAGTCCTGCATTCCCAAAGTCCCTCAGAAGCTTGTGAATGCAGGTGTGAATACAATCTTTGTATTACCCAGGTTCATGAAGCACACAAGGATAACTCTAATTGGAAGTTACATTTTGCCCAATTAAGAGATCATCATGGGTTATGGGCCCCAGGATTCTTGGATGCTTGGAAGTAGAGAAGAAAACACTTGTGAAAGTTGCCAAGGGAATTATTATGTAAATACTTGAAAGCTGAGAATTAATAAAGTGCTAGATGATGGCAGCAAGTTATTTATTCTAATGCTGACCCTTCATTTCTACTGGACAAAAGCATAAGTTATATTTTCTTAGCTTTGGTCCATTACCAATTTTAAGAGACTGACTGGTTTGCAGTGACTGGAAACTGTCTATATTAGTCTTTTAGAATTCCTTGCGATGGTCAGGACAGCCTTACATCACTGGACACATCCAGACTGTTACATGTCCTGCAAACAGACCTGTGTCCAAAAAGTCAGTTCAGAAATGAAAGGCTGTTCTGTGCAAGTGTCCAGACACCTGGGACCCCAAAATACTTGTATTGTGTGATGTGTTGGCTTGCAGAGTCTAGGTCTTCTTTCTAATTATTCCTGATTACTGTGTATTATAGATCCTGTTAAGGTCCACAGTACAGGGAAGAGACCAGCAAGAACAAAAGCTTAGCATATTCTGCAAAAGTAATTATAGGAATATTAAAAAAAAAAAAAATACAAAATTCCCCTTTTGCATTAAAGATCTACAAGATGTCTCCTCTGTTTAACAAGAGGTGGCCCTTCAGGGCTGATTGATCTGCCAGTGCACTACGTGATAATAAAAGAGTAATATTCACCCTACTGTAGCCCTTGTTTCAGTTAGCAATGTCTTTCCCTTCACTCCCATACCCTTTCTCTTTCTATTTTAAATCTCAGTTGTACCTGGCAGCATTGTATTTATAACTCGTCACCAAGAAATACTTTACAGCTGTCAGGAAAGTGCTAAAAATCATCACTTGTTAGCATACGATCATTCAATTAAGAGAATAAATAGTGACCCTGAGGTTGATTGGAACTGGCTTTGCTTCCCACATTTCCACAATTTAAGATGGAAGTAATAGAGGAAATGTTGAGTGGAGAATGCTCACATATTCCCTGCTAATGGTGGAAAGGCTTAAGTATCGTCTGCACAGAGCTAGTATAAACCAAAGTGGTTTATTACCGCCGTTTTGTGATTTATGACTCACATTATGACTTTATTTTGAAATGGTTTCATTAAAAATTAACGTGTGGTGAAGGAAGAATGCACAACAAGTTACAGCGATCAGGTTCTATCAGGGGCAAGGCCACTGAGTGATTTATTCCTTGTAATCCACTGAAACAGGCATTTCTATGCTGCATCTATTCGGATGTTGCAAGACACAGCGTACCATGCTGGAACTTCCCAGGTGAGGCAGTCACATTGTCGTACGCATCCAATGGTGCTGCGTATCATGAGGGCTTGGGGTTTGGGTCTTTTTAAGATCTGAGTAATTTGTAATGAAATCTGAATAATTTATAACCGATGTTCTCAGCATTGATTAGTGTTCTTTTGTAACAGAATGTCTTTTTGATAATGCTTCATTCCTTTAATGCCTTGTGAAAACTGAAGGAACTGGCTATTGCATAGCTTAATGAAAAAAAATCAGTTCTCATTTTTATCAGGTATGTAATGGAGGCTAGTGTCAATACTTTTTTCTTCTCTCAGGTATGCACAGCATTAACATGGAGACAAAAGAGTTCCAGTCAGGAGACAAGTTAAGAGTCCTGAGGAACCACTTCCCCTGCCAGGCTCTGGGAAGGCACTCTCCCTAAGCACCAACTTGCCAGGATCAGTCACTGGGACAAAGTCCCCCCTAGTCCACTGGCAGAAGAATCCCCTGTGCCCCATTCTGACCTCCTCCTCAGGGAAAATCGTGCTTGGCTACTTCCATGGTACTCTTCCTGTCATCAGCATCATTAAGTGACTCACCATCACTTCATAAATTAATAGGCCCACATGGGAAAATGAAAGTTGAGAGCAATAAAGAGCATCAGTGGTTCGGAGAATTGAACCCAGGAGGCCTGGCATCCGCAAATACTGTCCCTTCTCAAGGGCTGCAGTGTGATCTAGCTTTGACAAGTCATACCTTCCGAGAGGTTCCATCTACTCTAAGTAGATAACCCTACTTATCATATTTACATACACATATAGTTTTAATAGCAGGTGTTTTAATAATATGCAAGTGATAGGAATACAGCAGTTCATCCTCATTTCTGAGTTTTGTTTACGCAGATTGACATATGAATATGTTTGTGAAAGGAGAATATTTATTTTTGTCACATAGATGATACTGGCTTCAAACACCTTTAAAAAGACTTTTTTGTACCAGTAATGCCTCATTTGAAGAAAAGATAGAACCTAGATTTTAAGTAGAGGAAATAATTACCAGCTCTGGATTGGAGTGTAAAAATTTTTAGAGAATTAGTCACCAGACAATATCCAGGACTTCAGCCAGCGTCAGAGTCCAGACACCTTTTTATTTCAGGATCTTTTTCACCTAATTTGAACACATTTCAGAACTACTTTTTTGGTTTGGACTATAAAGCAGAAACAGTTTCACTGAACTAAGGCCATTATGCTTCTATTAAGAACACGCCCTTTGGGATTGAATGTATATTTTTTATACAGACCGACTTCAACCCTGCAGGTAATTCATCTTAACTTCCCTGGTTGTCCTTCCTATTCAGCTGGATACTTCAGTAAACACAGAGTTCAGAATAATTCCACTATTTTCTTCCTAGGTAACTTATTCTTCTGTGGCTGAAGGGATTTCTTTCTAGAGGCTGTTTCTGAAATTATTGCATGAGTATAGAAAATTTCCTTCCAAAATCCACACCTTTCAAACAAATTATCTCCTTTATTAATACTCAAATAATCAGAATATAGTTATCATATATAGGCAAACACCTTGCAACTAGAGGAGGAGAGGTAAGGGGGGGCGGGG
>NW_010262363.1:41963-48021 GCF_000690775.1 Eurypyga helias
GGGAGGAGTGGGATATTTTCTCTGTTACACTTTAAAACTCAGATTTTGACAAACAAAACCATAATAGACCATCTGGTGAGTAGCTTGAAACTGGCACTTCACACTGACAGGTTTTCTGGTTTATTATGGCAGGCAGCTGAACACTACACAGGCATTTGCTCACTCCCCATCCCCCTGTAGGATGGGGGAGAGAACCAAGAAAAAAAAGAAAGTAAAATCTGTGGGCTGAGATAAAGACAGCTTAATAGGATAGAAAAAAACCAAAACAGAACAAAACAAACCAACAAAAAAACCCACCAAAAAACCCTTACAACAACAATATACAATGATGCACGGTGCAATTGCTCACCACTCACCCAGCCTGTTCCCAAGCAGCAGCCCCCAGCAAGCTCTCCCACTAGTTTATATATTCAGCATGACATCACATGGTATGGAATATCCATTTGACCAGTTTGGGTCAGATGTTCTGGCTGTGTTTACCTTTTGGGTCCTTTAAATACTCTCCTGAGGAAGTCTATGCCAAGGATGTACAGAGCCTTTGGGCCGGTCACAACAGAGTGCTTTTTCCACTCATTCCCAGTTAGGATCACTCCAATACAGTTAGCAGTTGAGATCCCCCTGCCACTCCAGAAATAATACAGAGGGGTTCTGCCCTGTTATAGTTGATGGCATTAGGGCACATTGCATTGGTGTCCACTAGAGCCTTACACTCCTGTGGGTCTGATGTGCCAGGCCACCGAATCCACACAGACTGATAAACATCGTTGTCCCCTTCCTCCACTCGTCTGGAGGCAGGGCCCTTCTAGTCCCAGTCATAGTATTCATTACTCACTTCTTGTAAATACGAATCAAAAGACCCTTTATTAAGATCAGAAGTCAGATCAGCCCTTCTGTTCTGTCTGTGAGACTGCCCCCTGGAGCAGCAATTTTCCTGAAAGAACCCTGTTTTGTGAGTGTTTTTCCTTGCAACTCATGCACCTGTGTCTCTAGGGTTGAATTAGATTTTATATCCCACTTCCTCATGTCCTCTCTGTGGTCATGCCAATAAAACTACAGGGTGGCCAGTGGTGTATATACCCTCTCTCTTGAACAGAAGAACGCTTATTCCTAATAGCCAAGATACTGGTCTTTACAGGTGGGGAGTAGGACATACCCTCTTTGAACTGCTGGAACTCCTGGAACGGTTTCTTCACAAGATGCAGACCTGTAGGGAGGAAGAGAGACTATTATTATTGCCAGAGTTGGCCAGCCAATTCATCCACCCTTCATCGCTCTCCATCTTTCCAGGTCACTACTGACAATGAGTTAACATGCAACAATGGTGCACTCCGTATAAACTTCTGCCACGAGTCGTGTGCACTGGACTTCATCTGGGTCTTTGGATAGCTACTCATTGTCTCACCTCCAGCACGGCTAATTCCCTCAGGTACTGGATACCTCTTTCCAGGGTGGACCACTTGCCTGGGTGACATACAACACCTTTCTTGAAGGGATACCTTTCCTTTACAACTGACAGGAGTCGCTTCCAGATGCTGAGGGCTCGCACCCCTTTTCCAATATCTTTGTTAATGTCACCTTCCCTAGAAAGGTATCCCAGCTGCTTAGCTTCCCTACTCTCTAATTCCAGGCTACCGGCCCCATTGTCCCATCATCGGAGCAGCCAAGTGACAATGTGCTCACCTGGATGGACAGCTGAAATCTTTTGGCATATCTTGCAGCTCACTCAGAGATATGGATCGGGTGGTTATCACCTCGTTTATGAGTTCTGCCTCTTTGTCCTCCTGTTCTCATGACAGCCCCACTTTGGAGTAGTCTGCCTCGTCCACTTCTTCCCACAATAAGGGAAGAGTTTCTTCCATTACTACATGAGCTGACTCACTGCCAGCATTTCCTCTTGTGTATAGGGATGACTGATACTGCCACAGCTTGGTTCTTTGGTTCAACCGCAGTGCCTGTTGTGGGGGCTGGAGTAGCCACAGTGACTGTCATTCTGTCGTCAGATCCAGAAACCTTCTATTCCTGTTTGGGACATGGAATAGTGTTGAACAGGGCTCGGTAGGCATGGGCCAAGCCTCAGTACATTGCAGGAATTTCTGTCTCTCTGAAACTGCTAGGGTGATGGCATACTTTTACCAAATATTTTATTAGTCCTAGGTACTTGCCCATGCAATCCCACACACCTTAAATCCAAACCACAGCACTATACCAGCTACTAGGAAGAAAATCCACTCTATCCCAGCAGAAACAAGGACAACAGGTCAAGGAGTGCTGAGGAAAAATCGCACTTAAGTAGAATGGTTTACCAGACTTCATCTTTTGGGAAACAGAGTAGTTTATGTTTTGTCTCTGCACATGTTTAGCTTGATGGGGCAGCAGTCTGCCATAATGTTATTATCATTATTAATAATACATCTGTGTGAAGCTGCATAGGAAAGCTCTGCCTTCCCAGGCAGGTTGCACAGGACTCAGGACCCTGGATTTTATCCTATTCTCTGCACCCACCTGAGGGATTTACAAGGGGCAGCCAGCCCCCACAAGCAGGCTCCCTCCTAAGCGATCCCACCCCACCCACAGTGGGACTGAGGCAGGTCCTGCATCCAGGTGCCTCTGAGAAGCCAACTCAATTGCCTGCCCCCCCACAGCTCCTCCAAGCCAAGGATCCCAGGTCTGGGCAACACACTTCCCAACCCCAGGGGCATAACACCCCTGCTTCACCGTGCATGCTGAGCCAGAAACCTGGGCTCAGGCTAGAGGCAGATGGTTGTTTATCACCGGCTGGCATCCTCCTGCCAAGTGGGTGGTGGCAGGCAGTTGGCACCACTTTTCCAGGTCTAATTCCAGAGTACTTTAGTGCTCATAGGAAATTCTTTGTAACATTCCCTTTGCTCTAATATTCAATTAGCTTTCAAATGAGTGAAGAGCCTGGATGAGCTGAGATGGCCATTTTACCAAGTACTGTACCATCACACAGAGTTCACAGACAGCTGTTTCAAAGTAATTGAAGTCATAATGCGCAGAAAAATGACTTTTCTAATGGTTGCCTTGAAGATTTATTTTTTTTTAATGTAATTAAAAAGTAGATTTAGAAATATGCTCGGCAACCCAAAAGATTAAATATTAATATGGTGCATAATTAATAAATGATACATCTCTTGATTACTAATGGGTTATTGACTCTAAAAGCCAAACATTATGGAATATTAGGGCAAACAAAGGCTTTGGGGGAATATCTCTAAGTTTCCAGGATGAAGCTGCATCTTTTCCTTCTAAAAAGTTGTACACCTCTTTCAACACCCTCCAAACCACTGAAAAATAGCATTAGACTGAAAGGTATGATTACTATAATCACTTTTGAAAGCTTTATTCTTACCATTTACTCTAGACTGCAGTCTCAATTTTCAGGTTCTTCTGTCAATGAAAATTCTGCCTAAAAATGTATTTTGTCTTCGAATAGATATTTATCACGTTACCATTGTTGTTACCACCTTATTTCTTTCAAAAATGTTACAACACATTGCTGAAGTCAGGTATCAGCTCTGCTGCCTATGCTAAAAGTTCCTTTGTAATAAAGTGAAATTGAGAAAGCCATGAAATATTACTCAAAATTATTGATACCTGTCAAACTTTCAAGACAATTTCCAAGCAATTTTGGAAGATGCTTGTTTTTCAAGCAATTATGAAATATAATATCTGTTTTTGCAAGAAATTACAGTAGAATAATAGCAGCATTAACTATTCTGTATTGTAAAATTGCAGAGACCAGAGAGAATACAGAACTGTGAATTTAATTATGTTGGTAGATCCCTTTGCCTTCTCTGTTTCAAACACCAAATTTGCAAGAAGACATTCACTAGATGAGAGGTTCCTGCCAGCTGGCCTTCATTGCACTCCGAAGTTGGAGGAGGTATAGACAGCAGGTTGTAGCCCACACACTGTCGCAGGTTTCCTTCATGTCCTTGGGCAAGCAGAAAAAATCCAGGGGGGTTTAGTAGGAGCCTGGGCAGCTCCCATGCTGGACCAGAGGGACTGGACCACTGCGCCCTTCTGCTGGGTGCAAGGCAAGGCTGGAGCTGGGTTGTCCCTCTGTTCCTTTTGTGATTGCCAACAACTGCCCAGGTTCTTCTTGGCCAAACTGCTGTCCTGCCAGTCACTCCCCTCTTGCACTAGTGAAAGCAATTGCTCTTATTTTAGTGTATTTGCCTCTGCCCTTAGCAAATAAAATCCTTTTTTTTCTTCAGAGTATTTATATTATTTACCAAGATCACGTCTAATTTTAATCCTGACTTTCAAGTGTGTTTGCAGCTTCTCCCATTTTATCAGCTGCAAATATAAACCCTGTTAAGGGTGATTGCATACACATGCCTACTTAGGGTCCATTAACTTTAATCAAGTTAAGAACCCTTTTATTTATGGTTGGGGGCTTTTTGTTACACCTTACCTGGCTCAGATTTAAAGATCAAAAGTGATACAACTCTTTTGTGGTAACCTTGGGGTTTTTAAGATTTTGAAACACGGCTATGGCAGTGTATATATAATAATCCATGCATAAATAAAACAAATTTTAATTTAATCAGGTGCCTAGATACAAAAAGCCGAGGGAGGAAGCTTAAAAAGAAATTCTCCTTCACAATGAGCAAGTGCAATCCATGGTATTCTTAGCTGAGGAGGCTTTTAAAAAAAAGTCCTGACCATATTGATAAGCTTTTAATACTTACTTTCACCCACAACTAAAACATTCATTGTCCTTTAAATGTTTGATATGTACAGTGCTATCATCACTTCAAGAAGCAGCATCCAGAAAACCTGCCCTTTCAGTCCGTTCTTGCCTATGATATGCTCAGATATTTCACTCAGAGCTCTGTGACTCCTCTTATGGTCTGTACTGCTTACAAACAGAGAAAAAACCCACATTTTGAAGGTTGGAACAGGTGACATGAATTAGATAAAGATTTTTTTCAGAACAGGTGTTTTACATTTCAATTTTTCGTGTTTACACAAAAGTAAAGTATCGTTCCTGAGAGGACAGGCTGCCTACCTACCATCTAAATATATGGGAGATGAAGTATCACTACATTAGTTAGTAACTGATAACAAGTACCTAGATCCAGCTTGCACAAGATCATGGTCACAGTCTTAGCTGGCTTTTTAAACTATCGGGTCTTGACCAAGTGTCAGAAATGAAGGGGATAATTAACTTGTTGATGGTTTGGGGTTTTTTTAAAGCAATTTTAAACTCTTCCTATATAGATGTGAGAGTTCTAACATACCAAAATAGAGGCTTCATACATTGGGTTTCATCAATTTTATGCTTTAAAGGAGTTGTAGAATCTAAATGAAAAGTGTTTGTACTCTTGTGTTAGGAACACACAGAGCTAAAACTTGTTTCTATAGACTGTATGACATGATTGCTTTCAAAATTGTGTTGATTAAAAGGAGACTACTTTTAGAAATGTTTGAGATATTACATCAAAATTCTACTATGTACTGCAATGTACAATGTACAGCAAGAATATTTCTTTGTGAGTATATGAAACATCCCATAGATATTTACAGAGAGACTGCATATGAACTGGGTCTTACTTTGGGTAGTTTTGTCTGGCTTTCATAATATTCCCTTGCAGAATACAGAATAAGTAAAGCACTACATTTCTGTGACTTTTATACTTAGTCCTCAAATCAATCTTTTAACACTGACTAGCTGACATTAAAGCCAAACCCTCTTTATGAATCTCACTGAGACCACAAGTGTAAAGCCAAAATGACTGTATGAGGGATCACTTTCAGATTTTTTTGGATGTAATAGATATCTTGCTTAACAGGGGATGCTACAAGACAAGAAATTTTGAGTACTTCTGAGGAAAAAACAACTTTCACTCCCTGGTTCATTTAGCTTACCTCTCTGTCTTTCAGTGTTGGAATGGCAAACCCGCTTTCTCATTGCAACAGATACAGATTAGTCCCATCTATCAGGCAAGCTGCACCTCTAACTTTACAGCACAAATTCCCCACCAGTTTTGCTGTTGTATCCTCTACATTTTATTTTATTTTAATTTTATTT
>NW_010262364.1:0-17818 GCF_000690775.1 Eurypyga helias
CTCTCGGAACTGGCCGGCACGGCAGCGTTCGCCGCCCGAGGCAGCGGCCTTGCGTGGCGAGCTATGGGCAGCGGTGCGCCGGGGTGCCCAGCCCAGCTGGTGCCTGGCTTTGAGCGGCCCAGGGGCCTGGGGCTGCCGGTGAAAAGCTGTCTGGGAGGAATTGTGGTTCTTTTTATTGTCAGCAGCTTTGCTCCCGTGTTTGTGCAGCTAGATCGCACAGAGAGGATCAAGAACTGCCAAAACCCTGAATTCTCCAAGAAACTGGTTGTGGACTACTACTTTGAGAAAGTGCAGAAGTTGAAATTCGGCGTGTATGATATAGATAACAAGTCCTTTGATTTAAACGACGATGACTATCTTGGAGGCATCGAGTGCACACTGGGACAGGTATGCTCAGGGGCGTGTTGAGTGATCTATGAAGAGCAGCAAGTACTGGGTTGATTATGAAACATGGGGTGAAAGCCTGCTTTATCAAAGGCTTTAGCACATTCACCTTTGAAAACATCTTGTTGAACAGGTTGCATTACTGTTGAACGTGGTTAGAAAAATCCCTGTGTCAGTCACAAAGTGAAGGTTAGAAATACATGTGGTTTACAATTAATTGCTTAATTTAGGACATGCTTGTAGCACTAAAGGCAGTCTGGGAGTAAGGAAGGCATGGTGCTTGGAGAGCTCCAATGGAGTGTCCTTTGCACAAAGTGATCCCATCAGGCAGTAAATTTCAGGGAATAAGGCTCTTTGAGATTCTGTATTCATTTCCTGAGGAGGGGTTTGTATAGCTAGCTGGGAGAAGAAAAGGGGGATTCATCTTACTGAAGAAAGACTTGATAAAGTCTTCTGATTTTTAACAGCTTCTTGTCTGATTGTGATGAAAATGTGTCTTGGGGGTAGCAAAAATAGGAGGCTAAAGTTAAGTTTGGAGACACGTTAGTGGGTACTGTTTTGTGGTTAGTGAGGGAAGATAATTTTCTGACTCTTTAGCCATTCAGGAGCACAAACTGTTACGGCTCTCACTGTTGGAAACACATTTAAATCCCTTCAGATCTTTTTAGGAGAGTTTAAAAATTTTGCTCCTGAAGTGTAATTCTTTGCTTTTTGTCTAACTTGAGATTTACATTATTTGTCTTTTAACCTCAGGTAGTGTCCAGCTCGGTGTTCACCCGACCGCTGGAACTGAAGCAGGGAAAGCCAGCAGGAAAGGGCACTATCACGGTACTTAAGGTTTTTTGTGTTGAAAAAATGGTTTCTCATTCTTTCATATGTTGTCTGGGACAAAGTAAAATTTCTGATTTTCTGTCAGTTTCTCTTCAAATGATACATGTGCAGGAAAAAGGTATTTGTAACTACAGTTTCTTTCAGAGAGAAGATAGGAGCAAAACCCTCTGGGGTTTCTGGTTTAATTTTTTTTTTTTTGTGTGTGTGTGTGGCACAGATTTCAGCAGAGGAGATTAAAGATACCAGGGTTGTGTACTTGGAAATTGAAGCCCGAAACTTGGACAAAAAGGTATTGATTTTTCAAAAGCAGAATGCACGCTTCTGCAGTATCTACAGTTAGTGTCTTTTGGCCAGGAATCTCTCTATATTTGCATTCATTCAACTAGGCTGGGTAATATATGCATGAAAAAAAGTCTATCTGTGTTTCGTTACTTACAGTGAAGTAAACTGGAGACATAATTCCATGTTGAAAACCACAATGTCAAACCAGAAACTCAACTGCCAGGTTTAGGTTTTGAGGAATTATTTTGGCTTTGGAATATTAATATATGAATACATACATATATATGATTATACATTGTTTATTAATGCAGTGCAATTGCATAATTGTCTCCTTTGAATATTGTAGCTGTGAACTGAGCTTTCTGTAATGTTATTGAGGAAGAAAAGGTGGCAATTTAGGTGCACTGCCTCCTGTTGGTACAGCCAAAAAAGCCAGCCCAGGGATTTAGTGACCTCACTGCTCAGTCAGCAAAATGATGTGATTTATAGCGACAAAAATGGTCTGAGGAGGAGGTCTTGAAATCAGAGCTGATATATTCTGATGACTTAGAAAGTGAAGCAGTTCAAAAGAGAAAAGTAGAATAAAAGAAATTTATAGTTTCCATGACTTTGTGCTTTTGAGTACTCTGTACTGATTAGTCAGCTCCCCTCTCATGTGAGTAAAATACAGGATGCTGATTACCTCTGTTGGTTCTTTTTTTTGTGTCCTTTGCAGGATTTCTTGGGTAAATCGGATCCATTTTTGGAGTTTTACAAGCAGAGTGATACTGGAACTTGGCAGCTGATGTACAGATCAGAGGTAGTATTTCTACACTGATGCTTTTCTTGACTTGATAGGACAGCTTACTCCTACAGAAAGTGGGAGTCCCACTCCTGGTCATGCTTTGCACCAGTTCTGCAGTGAAAGTTGTCCCTTATCCTAAAAGAGGGATTCTGCTCACTGACCTGGCAAATCGTTTATTTTCTGCCTGGGGACTGGATTACGCTGGCTCACTGAAGAATCCAGCCACGTACCAGGTGAGAAGAGTGGTAGTACTCTTCTCCTTTTCAGTGGTGATAAGCTGTTAGGTTGACTTGGATCTAAAATTTAATTTCACCCTGAAGTTCAAGCTTTTATTTCTTAGAGAGCTGTTGCTTGGCTGTCCGTGCACGTCAGGGTCTGACTGGCTGAGGCTGTTGGAACCCTCATGTTATGTTTCTTAGTGACTTGCACACCACATCCCTCACATGACATTGTGCTGTAATTTTTTTAAGGTGATTAAGAACAACTTAAATCCATGCTGGAGGAAGTTCAGTGTTCCCTTGCAAACATTCTGCGGTGGAGATTTTAATAAACCTATCAAGGTACAGCCTTCAAAAATTCTGTTTGTTATTGTAAGTAATCTAATCTTTTTTGATGTTAACTGTGAGTTATCAGGTTGTCTAATCATTTAAATTTTTAGTTTGTCTTTCTAGAATAGTAGTGTGGCAGGTAAGTGATTATGTGTCTGTTAAGTTGTTGAGAAATAGGGAAATGCAGAAGTGACACACTTTCTAATGATAAGTCATAAGAAGAATTATAACTGATTTTTTTTTTTACTGTTGGCAGGGTTTCAGGTTAGGTTCTGGTGTTTGGGGAGGGGGGAAGGGAGGTTGGTTGGTTGTTTGTAGGTTTTTGGGTGTATATTTTTCCCCCCTTTAAATTGTGGCTTTTCAGCACTGTTCCTGACTTAATGGAGAAGCTCATGTTTGAGTGCCTTAGGATACTGACACAGCAGGCAAGTTAATGCACCTGTCAGTCATCCGTTCATGAGGGTGGCAGGCTTGTCCCAACGCTTTTTCACTCTGCGCCGACTATAAATTTGGTTTTGAGTCAGAACTGCAACTCCTTCTGGTCTTGTACCTGATGACTAATTCTCTTTGGTCCTGACTTACGGAGGTAGTAGCAGAACTATTACATCTTATAATAAGTTTCTACAAAAGAAAATCTGCTAGCAACTTAATTTGTTAATTTCTGTTCTAAGCAATGCATTGATAATGTAAAGGCATTTGAATCCATAGAAAGTTCTGTGTTAGTCTCTCTCTACTTATCCAACTCCTAAACATTTTCCGTTTGCAGAATTTTCCTGCCTCTCTGAAGAAATCTCATGCTGGAAGCTTGATCTGAAAGGTTTAGAAAAAAGCATGCATGCTAATGTTTTTATTTTTGCAGCATGGCACATCCAAAGAATTAGAGAATATTAACCTGGAAATAGATTATGCTGTTTTTAGTCAGGACAGAGTTAATTTTCTTCACAGTGGCTGGTGTGAGGCTGTTTTAGATTTGCCCCGGGAATAGTACTGATGAGGGGTTTTTTAGTTGGTGCTAAGGAGTGCTTGCACTAATTCAAGGACTTTTTCAGCTTTTGATACTGCAGGTGTGTTCCCAACTGCGTCATTACAAGCAGTGTCTGGGGACACACAGGTTGGACAGCTAGCCCAAACTAACCAAAGGCGTATCTAATTACATAGCACAGCATGCTCAGTGTATCAGCCAGAGGGGAGAGCTTGTTTGGTTAGCTCGCTTGTTCGTGCGTTCATTAGTGAGTTGGTGGGTCTGTTGGCTTTTCTTGGTTGTGCTCTTATCTGTGGGGCTTGCTCAGACTCTGCTGCATTCGCTCTTGGGCACTCAGGCTCTGAGTCTCGCTGCTTGGGACCCGGCTGTGTATTGGTCGGCGGGTAGTGAGCAGTTGTAGCATATGTTTTATTTTCATTACATGTTGTTAGTAGTATTGTTAATATTATTGTTATCACTTTAATACTCATTTATATTCAATTATTAAATAGTTCTTGTCTCAAACCAGGAGCTTCCTTGACTTTTCCTCTGACTCTCCTCCACAGGAGGAGGCGAGAGCGGCTGCGGGGACTTGATTGCTAGCCGAGGTTAAACCACCACACATGTGCAAGTAGTCCGTTAAGGCTCACAACAGAGCTGTGAAAAAGGATCGTGCTGTTCTTGTATTTAACAGGTTAGGGAAGTCAGAAAGGGGAATCCAGGATGAATGGCAGGAGTTTCACTAGCAACACTAAAGAATATAGCAGTGCACTGGTGGTTTTTTTTTTTAATCTGGTATTTGCTGCTCTGAACCTTTTCTTTGAGGCTTCCAGAAATATATGTAGGAACAATTACATGTGTAATAATGGTAGTCAGTGAAGGGAGAACTCCTTATACTGGAAACAGCTGTTTTGATGTGTCCCCTAAACATCAGCTTTGCCAACTGGTTTGTGTGTGTGAACATAAATCTGTTGATCAAATTAATGATGCTACCTAATATTTTGGTAATTGTTTCTTCATTGTGATGTTCTTTTTCTGTGTGAAGAACAGCTCAAATTTGTGACACAATCTTATGTTCTTGACAGTTTCTTTTAAAAATAGGGGCAAATGAAAGTAGTGTCTCTCCTTCATAGTTATTTAAATGGAAATAGCAAATGTGGAAGTTGTGGGTGTTGGTATTGAGATTAAAACTGCCAGTCCATGTATGTGATGGTGCATACATAAAGGCAAATCCATTTTCTGTGAATTTTGAAAGTTCCTGCTGTAGATGAAAGCGGCCCTTTACCTGCTAACTGTATTCCAAGGCACATAATGGGTATTGATAGTTCATTTGTGTAGAACAATTCATCAGTAAATAACTATACAGCATGCTGCAGTATTGCTGCCAGGATTTTGTTTGCAGCAGCACCACACTTTGGGCTGCATACAGTGAACCTTGGCTAGTTTTAGAAAACCCTTGCAGAGCGCTTTGTTTTAAGCTGTATCAATGAAACTGGTCCTAAATACAATTTTATTCGTGTGGCTGAGAGGGGTAGCAGGAGCCAGGGGGAGGGAGGAGGACATGCATGGGGGCAGCAGCTGCTGAATTCTCTGCAGGTGTTTTGGTGTGGAGGAGACCCTGTGCCAGAAGTCACCCTGGCTGCTGCATGAGGGCCTCCTTCACCAGCCTCCCTGGCAGAATCCAGTTGCTTTTGGGTGTTTAAACATCTGAATCGTGGAGAGATGCAGAATGGAGTTCAGGCAGGAGTGTGGGAGTTGCTTCGTGGTGGAGTGTGCAGGAGAGGAGTGGAAGTGGTGGGTTGGGAAGGATAGTGGGTGAGAAGGGGGGCACAGTCTCCAATGTGGTTTTGCTGTCCTGTTAAGAAGGATGGCATGGTGTTTCCCACTGAGGGGGGCTAGATTATGCCATAGCTCTTTGTGCAGGTTTCCCACTCATACCAGGGGAGGCTCCTTAGTGGATCAGAGTACTCCTAAAAGAATCCTGTCTGAAATTCAGCTGTCTAGCCATTGAACTTTACATCCGTATCAAGGTGTTACCCATGGGTTCATCTTGTCCCTTCATCCTGAGGAGAATGCTGTCACTGGTTTATACTGGAGTAACATCGGTTTCTTGATTGCTGAAGACAGATCTCACCTTTTTACTGTGTATCACGGGAACTTCTGCAGGGGGAGGAAGCAGCTGTTCACAAAACTGTTTCTTGATTGAGTGGTTTTGGAATTACATGTGTGCTGCAGTCGTGTGTATTGTGCATGTTGTAAATGCTCCTCGTAATTGATTTTGTGGGGAGCTGTTGACAATATACATCGTACTGTGTTTGCTCAAAGCCATGGCTATTAGCATATTTTTATTTTTAAATGCATTGCTCTTTTGCATTATCTAGTTTTGAAGCTTTCATGCCAATTTAAATATGACTGGTTATTAAGTACTTATAACTTGATTGGTATTAGATGCAGAAAAAGGCTTAGATGCTCTGTGGAAATTGCTGTTTCTTTGTAAGTCTGCTATTGCTGGGCAGAAGAAAAGAGTGTATTTAGAAAGTGCTCAGATAATGAACTTTGAGTTGCTTCTTCCTATTACCCCCGTTGCATATATTGTCCTGAATGATCTCGCATTTGAACATCTGGGCTGTGAAATACTGAGGTTTTGACGGTGGTCTCGTGTGTGAGTGTGGGTTTTTTTGGTAGGGTGTTTTGTTGTTTTTTTTTACACACATGTTTAAACTGAGGAAAGCTTGATTAAAACTTCCACTGTGTGTCCTTATATGGATGAGCAGTTGGATGTCCCTTTTTGAGATTTCACGGATGTCTCATCAGGTTTCAGTTAGTGATATGGATGACACCATCAGTTCAGATGTGATAGGAGAGGTCAGTAGCACGGCTGCAAAGCCATTGGAAGCAGCAGATCACGTGGTGAGCAGCTGCTGTTCTCCATAGTGCAGTACGCTTACCACTGCTTGTTCTCTCTTCCCTTTCAGGTGCAGTGTGCAGATCATGACAACGATGGGTCGCATGACTTGATAGGCACTTTTGAAACTAACCTGACTCAGCTGCAGAAGGCAGGTGATGGCTCTCAGGTGAGCTTTCTCATTCCCCTGCTCAGTCTGTAATTCTGTCTTTCACAAACCCTTTTTAATATTGATCTCAGATATCTTTTTAGTTATTGCTTCCAAAAGTGATTTTTTCCTGTCCATATCTTTGTATTACTAAGCCACCATTTGGAAAGAATAAAACATGGTATGGGAATTATACTGCTCTGTTTTCCTTGGGTATGTTACCTATTCCTTAAGACATCCTTGGGCCTGTTGTCTGCTGGCTGCCAGCCACTTTTCCCAGCAGTTCAGCTTGCTTTTGTGTCTGTGGAGTCAAGTGGAAATAAAAGGGTTTGTCCGTGCTTCAACAAACAAGTCCAGAGGTAGGACTTGTCTCAGGTAACGTTTGGTCACCCTCATGAGCACTCTGATCGCCTTTCTAGCTAACAGAGAGAAGCAGTGCATCCCAAGGGGCACTCTTCTTGCCTTGTCTTGGGCATCCAGTTTAGAGTAAGTTGGATCACTTGCTGGTGGTGCCAGTTTCTCTCTGTTGTCTACAGTGAGAACATGACGTAGCCTAGGACTGTTTGCAGTTGCCAGCCAGCTTGATTTCTGTGGGTATAATCCTAAGGCTGGTCGAAGATTCTTGCCTTTTTCCCTAGCCCATGTGAAGTCAGAACTAATGTGAATGAAACAAAAGATTGAAACATGGCTCTTGGGAACCTGCGCCCTAGGCAATTTTTTGTTTCCCTCATCCTGAGATCTTGCCTCCTTTTCTTCTGAGTGTATTCCCTTCCCTTAACTGAAAAAGAACCCTATTACATCAGGAGAAATGCTCATATTTGTGATTGACTTTTTTCTCTCTGATGCAATGATGTTGTCCCATGATTGCATACAGAATAACAGTTATGTTGTTGAGGAAAGAGACTTTCCTGAGGTGTTTTGCCCAGTACTGGTAGCAGAAGCATCCCATTTAACTCACCAGACAGCAGCCTAAGTAGTTGCAATCCTTTTTGAAATCAAGTTTCAGAATTCTGCTAGATGTTTGAGCAACTCTGAAATTTTGGGGTGTCTGACACCATTCTGTTTCAGTAATTTGTCCTGCTATAAATGCAGATATTTAGGAACTTGTTCCTTGCATGTTTGCTTTCTTAGGTGGAATTTGAATGCATTCATCCTGAGAAAAAACAAAAGAAAAAGAGCTACAAAAACTCTGGTATTATTAGGATAAAATCATGCAAGGTAGGAGGATTTTGGGGTTTTGGCTTTTTTATGTTTTTATTGTAATGAAATCTCCTCTTACAGGGAGGAGGTGTAATGCTGTTTGTCTGTTCCTCTAGATTGAGACAGAATATTCGTTTCTGGACTACGTCATGGGAGGCTGCCAGATTAACTTCACAGTGAGTTGCTTCCCCACTGCACATCCCGGTAGATGACAGGGCAAGAGCAATGAAGTTGTGATTAGTACTTTTATTTGCAGTGTGAATGACTGCAAATGCAGTGTGAATTTGCAGTGATGAAGACTGCAAAAAACCCCCGAGACCCCACCTGCAGTGCTGTGTCCAGCTTTGGGGCCCCCAGCATAAGAAGGGTATTGACCGGTTGGAGCGAGTCTGGAGGAGGCCACAAAGATGCTCACAGGGCTGGAGCACCGGCAAGTGGGGAGGTTTAGATTAGATATCAGGAAGAAGTTCTTACTGGAGAGGATGGTGCGGCACTGGGACAGGTTGCCCAGAGAAGGTGTGGATGCCCCATCCCTGGAAGTGTTCAAGGCCAGGCTGGATGAGGCTTGGAGCAACCTGGTCTAGTGGAAGGTGTCCCTGGCCAGTTTGGAACTGAATGATCTTTAAGGTCCCTTCCAACCCAAACCATTCTCGGACTCTGTGAAACGATACTATATTTTCACTTTCTCTGATCAAGTAGCAACTTTAATGGAACTAGGGTTTCTTAAACTTCTTTTGAAGTTCAGTCTGTCAGTGGAAAGGATTACTACTTCTTAAACATGCATGCACCCCAGTGGGTAAAGGTACGCAGGCTTGTTTGCTTGTCTCTGTATAGGGCTGCCCCTGTGCTCGGGAGGAAGGGAGCTGTGTGGGCCTGGCTTCACCCTCTGTTTCCGGGTATGGTTAGTTCTTCCAGTTTACTTAT
This sequence comes from Eurypyga helias, assembly GCF_000690775.1. Taxonomy (NCBI): domain Eukaryota; kingdom Metazoa; phylum Chordata; class Aves; order Eurypygiformes; family Eurypygidae; genus Eurypyga; species Eurypyga helias. Next base: position 8,968 of record NW_010262364.1, read on the forward strand.
GGTGACACATCAGTGACTTGCTGTCATCGTCTTGACTGATTAGGTGGGTGTAGACTTCACTGCTTCCAACAGAGAGCCCAAGTCACCAGATTCTCTTCACTACATCAGCCCAGATGGGATAAATGAGTACCTGATTGCCATCTGGAGTGTGGGAAGTGTAGTCCAGGATTATGACACGTATGTAATGATCTTAACTGATCTAGCCACCACATCAACAATGTGTCAGAGTGTGTGTCAGTGATTAAGGCTGATGGCTTGTTCCAAATCTGTAGCATTTGAATGACTGAGGTTCTACCTTTCCTTGGGAGATCTCTTCAGGAGCTGCTGTTGCTTCTTCGTGCTTCTGTCACTGCCAGGAAGGGCAGTGGCAGCCCTTTGTAACTTGGCATGTTTGCTTGGTTTGTCCCTCCAGGTCTGCCCTTTCATGGCCCTGGGTTACTCTGTAATGCTGCTTTACCTGGTCACTGATCCCTTCTTGCTGATGGTGCATTTCAAACATGAGTGCCCTGTTTGATTCAATGGAACATGTCAGCTCTGTCTCTTAGCCAGGCTGTGGTTGGGTTGGCTTTTCTCTTGCTGCTTTCAAATCTCCTGAGAGTACTGTAGGGTGCTGCATTGAAAGAAGTTCCGAAACTGTCAAGGCCAAGTCTGCAACCTTTGAGTAACTGGTAGCGGGCCACGGGGAGCTAGATGGTGTACCCATTCCTTGTGGCAGGAATTCAACCTTTGCCTCCAGTGGCTTTCTGGTTACAAACCAGTGAGTTATTAAAGAATTGCTCTTTCTCATTTCTTGCTGTTGCCCTTCCTCTCCAGGGACAAGCTGTTTCCTGCATTTGGGTTTGGAGCTCAGGTTCCTCCTAGCTGGCAGGTAGGACCTTCACAACGCTGGGCGGGCAGTTGCTCTGTCCATGTCTGCATTCCCTAACTGTTTGTAATGTCCCTTTTCCTAGGTATCTCATGAGTTTGCTTTGAACTTCAACCCCAGCAACCCTTATTGTCAAGGTGAGGACACCTCTTATATTAATACATATTTCACCGAGAGGGGCAGATGCTTGAAGTGGTGTGTTTTATTCATAACTGGTGAAAACCAGATGCATCACTAAGACATGCAGCGAACTAGATTTACTCTCACCTGGATGCCGACAAGAACGGATACGTCTTGATGCAGACTCGTGTGCGGTTACTTCTGGTACGGTACGGGTGTCGGTGGATTCAGGTCAGTGGTGTGTCTGTGATAGCCATGCTTCCAGAGCAGCCATCTGCTGCAGCTGTTGGAGAGTATGGTTACTTCGTCAGCCATGTGTATGTGTCGGAATGTTACCGTTTAAGGGGTTGTCTTAAAAGCGTATTTTCTCTATAGCCATCTTTAGTGGTGGTGGTTTCAGCTGTTTTTAATGGCCACTCTGTGAGCAGGATTATGACCTTTTAGGGTGTAGTGACACAGAATTGTTCTTGAACAAACAGTTTTAATTCAGTTCAGTTTTTCTCCCTGGTCGAAGGCCAACAAAAAATAGAATCTGAGATTCAGCGTTAAAATCAAAGCATTTCCTCAGTCAGTTCAGCATCGTCTGCTGCACTGGGATCTGTGTCTTTGCCCTTCAAGGCTCCCCGTGCAGTAGTTTTGAGGGTTGCCCACCATGCAGTTTTGAGTGTGGTAAAGCAAGCAGCTGTGGCAAATGAAGCTACATTGACACAAGCCAGGGCAATTTAGATGGATCCACAGAAGAATATGCACCATTTAAAATCTGACTTCCGAAAGTTTTGTTTACTTAACCTGAGTAAAGCTTGCATGGGAAAAACCTTAGGGATTGCCACTTCTGTTGCAGAAACATTTGATTCCTGAATCAGGGTTCGTTGTCTAACTTTCACACAAGGAAAAGTAGAAGTTACTGTTCCAGACAGCTGCTGACCTTGTTATCTAATTAGACTGTAAGTAATTAAACAAGACAAATTGGATGACAAGGTATAAAGAACACGGTCATTGGTGTGCCTGCACTGGATTATTTTTCCTGCAACTTCCATGAGCTTTGTGATGTTAGAGGCACAGAGAGTAATGTGAAGAATGTAGAATGGGGAAGAAATCTGCAAATTGTATCTCTGCAGATGCTCACTGGTTTCCACCCTGTGCTTTGTATATTTGCTGTTATCCTGCTGTTTCTTTGTCCTTCAGGAGTTCATGGCTCTGTGAGAGTTGTTATCCTTTTGCCGTACTGTTTAGTTATGCTTACAAAGTAATTACTGGAGAAGTTGTGAGGCTCTTGTGGCAGTCTGCCTTCCTTGTGTTACAGGCATCCAAGGAGTAGTGGATGCTTACCGCCAGATCCTTCCTCAGATCCGACTCTATGGACCAACCAATTTCTCTCCTATTATAAACCACGTGGCACGGTTTGCAGCGCACTCGGCACAACAAAGAACTGCTTCAGTGAGTGCATGTCCTTTCCTGTGGATCTGTGTTGGGTCAATATGTCTGTTTTCCATGTTCGTGGTGGGGTAGAATGGAATAGTAAAGTGATGTTGTCCTTATTCCTTTGGATCCCAAGTGTGGTCCTCTCCTGCCAGCTTGCAGAGAAGCTTTTGGTACTCTCTTGGTACCTTGATAGGAACCTGCACTTGGTAGACATTGATGTTCATTTCCATTGCTCAAGTGATATTTATTTCTCCTTTTCACAGTTTGCTGGTGTTGTACTTACTATTGAAGTACATGGGGTGCCGTGTTGGCTTTTAGACCAGTTGGACTCTGTCAGTGGTTGCCTGGCTCTAGCCTCTCTTGCCAAGCTCCATCATGTGTAGGACTATATGTTTTATTCCAAACAATTTTGCGCTCAAGAACATACGCAAAGACCGCCTCTGAGAAAAGTATCACAGGGCTCAACTACCTGTCCCACCATGGTGACATGCAGAATCAGGATATCTGGAGGGCTGGATTAACAAAGGAGTCTGCGGACTGTTTAAATCACTGCTGATTGCATTGCAGAGCATCCATGCTACCCTACAGTTGTTGCATGTCTCATTTGTGTGCTTGTGTGGCCATGGCTGCTGTAAAATTCAAGTCCATTTCTTTAAACACAGTCCTTCGTGCTTAAGGATGAAGGACTTGTATTTCCTGACGGATTTAACTGATTCCATTTTGACAGGCCAGTCGGAAGGAATGTTGAGGTACACACCAGCACCTGCTTTATGGCCTCACTGTGTCAGTATTTTTGGTTCTACTTACGTTTATGTGTATGTCGAATAATTTTTGCCACACTGTGAGGTACTTGGTCTAGGGAGATATATTTCTTACGTTTCTGAGGGTATTTTTTAGCCTTCCCAGTACTTGTGGGAATCTTCTTATTTTACTTTGCATGTTAAATATCTTTTTCTTTTGGATGAAAAACTATTGAAGTAAAGAATCTGTCAGTAATGGAGCACAACCATAGTAACACTTGTGTTAACTGGAGTTTGCAATTCGAAATTCAGTTTTCTTTTATTTGCAGTTTGTGACTCGTTTTTTATTTTCATTTTTAAGTCTGTACATAGGTGCTATAAAACAGTGGTGGTTCATTTCAGAACAAGGTGCTAAACCTTAGCCTCTGGAAAAGGAAGGGAATTTTAAATACTTTGGTTTGAGGTATTTTTTCTTCCTAGCAAAGCTGCTGTATTCTTTCCCTCTTGTTATCTCTAGAGTGTCTTTTTGTCATGACATTTGTCTGCTGTATTTTGAGATTTTGAGTACTTGTCATTGGAATCATCAGTAACTGCAAAAGGCGGCTATTGGAGTTAATGCTCCAGGGATACTAAATATTAAACTTCAGCTTTTCTGAGATGGCGGAATAATGCAGCATCAGTCAGTGAATTGTGTATGCAGCTTTGTTGGTTTAGTAGTACTTTGCTCATCTCTAATACTTTCTGCCAGTTGGTGGTGTAGTTCTTTATATATAGAATTTAAGCCTCTGTCTCTTTTCTAGTACAGAGGAAATCTGAAGTGCGCGATGGAAAGTGTTATGCGTACAAAAAAAATGGGAATAAACATAAGTTTCTTTAATGTTCTGGGTTTATGTTACCTACAGCATCATCTGATTTCTTTCTTAGAGTAAGAAATCGCTCCATTTGCCTTCTGTTATATGAACTTTGGTGTTGAACTCCCTAACTGGGTGCTTTCTAATGTTTTTCAGCAATATTTTATCTTGCTGATCATCACAGATGGGGAGATCACTGATCTGGACCAAACCAGGCAAGCGATTGTTGATGCCTCTAAGCTGCCAATGTCCATCATTATTGTTGGAGTTGGTGAAGCTGATTTCAAAGCAATGGAGTTCCTTGATGGAGACAATGGTGTTCTGAAGTCCCCGACGGGAGAGCCAGCTGCACGAGACATTGTCCAGTTCGTGCCTTTCCGACAGTTCAAAAGTGTAAGTTGTCTTTACCTTCAGAAGAGTCCTGGTGCTGGTACATATGCAGTTACTGCATCTAAAAAAGGAGCACGGATCTAGACAAGGCAGCAAGCTGCATGCTCTGTCCAAGCTGCTTGTTCCCAGTGAGAGTTCTTTGCTCTGTGTGCCTTGTTGCAGTGCTCTTGCAGCTTTTCTCAGAGCTCTCACTCTGTCATTGATTTTAGTATACTGTCTCTTGGCTGTTGCACAGTTAAAGGAGTAAAGGAGAGGTTTTCTTTCCTGGGATGTTTAGGGAAGGAACAGATCTTATTGTCAGGGTCTCATGTTGAGTTCCGTGAGTGATTTAAGCAGAGATAAGTCTTCCCTGCTGTTGACAGCAGTCCTGTCATTGCCAGCTCCTCCCTACTTCCACTGTTGGCACTAGCATTCATGCATGTTGCACAGTGAATTGGGTTGAAGACTGGAGTCAAATCAAAACCCAGACCAAGAGAAATTACTAGTGGCAGGGGCAGTTTCCCACCCACATCAGGGCCGTGTAAAGGCTGTGGGAGCAGTGCATGGGGTGGGGACAAGTGATTTTCATTAGCAGTGCTCACAGAGACTGACTGGAAGTGCTCCTAAAACTGCAGCAAAGAACCTTTGAAACAGGGAGTGAGATGTGACAGGTGGGGGGCTGCACTCTGAATTCTCTAAGAGGGTTTGTCACTGGGCTGGTAAATCCTCTCTCTGCAGTATTTCTGATTTATTCTCCCTATTCTCCTTGCAGGCTCCCCGGGAAGCTCTTTCCCAGATGGTTCTGGCTGAAGTGCCTAAGCAGCTGGTGTCATACTATAAGTGGCAGGGATGGCCACCTGTGAAACTGCCAGAAATGAAGATTGCAGCCTGACCCTGGCCACCTGCATCGCGGGGGTGAAGAGAGCTGCCTGCACCCGCACTCCCCCTGGCACACTCTGGGTGCTCAGTGCCTCGAGATTGTACCATGTCCACTAATCCTTTCACCTGCTTGTGCTCTCTATCTTTGAACTTGCCTGTTCCTAATCGGAAGAAACATAATTACAGAAAAAACACACTTGCTGGCAGGTTTTGTCACAGAAAAATAGCCCGTGTTGGTTTTCCACCTTGCAGCAGTGACACATCATCCCACGCATCATTGCTTGACATGGCCCATCCGTTGCTCGGTGTCTGTGGGCATGTGCACTGAGCTGCTCACAGAGCACTGCTTCAGTGCTGGGTTTGGAAGGAGAAGTGTTGGGGTCGTGTTTACTGTAACGATAATTATTGTGTGTTCCTTGATAGGTTTTTTCCTTCTATCGAGCTGCCGTGGGAGAGGGGACTCTTCTATGCTGGTTGGTACCGCAGTTTGTTGATTGGATGCCTGAGGTAGTTGCTGTTGTGCCTTCATAAAGTGCCAGTATATTTTTATATGTAGAGGTTTATTTTGAAATTTCAGTGACCATACTTGGCAAACTTTTTTTATAATCACATTTTTCTATTGGAAATAATGGCCTCTGTGATGTTCTCTTGCTTGGAGCTATCGTTGCAATGTAAGCACACTGCACTTTGCTTATTTGTGGGGGGATTAATGAGGATTAATCATCGATTATTAAGGGGTAGGATTAATGAGTCACATAAATCTGACTTTCAAAATCTAGCAACTGGAAACTTTGAAATAAAGATGCTTTTGAGTGATTTCTTTGTGTCACAGAAGTTACTAAACGAAGAAGTAACCATCTGTGGAACTCCAAAGAGGTGCTTCCTCCTCCTCAGATGTATTATGTGGTCTGGGGACTGGAGACAGGCACTTGATAGGAAAGCACAATTGTTTTGAGAGATGGCAGTTGATAGTTCATTTCAAAATACAGGAAAAGAAACTTGGGCTTGTTGTTGCACTACAAGTGGTTATCACTTTCAGTTTCAAAAATAATGTGCTTTGATAACATGTCTGGACTCATTTCCTTTCTGGGTTTTTGTTTTCCAGCGACGTGGATGTTTTGGTTTATGGAAGGCCTTTGCTATAGTACTAGCCTGGCTGGTGATTCAGCATCCAAGTTAGTGTGGGTTGAGTGTGATCAGCTGCAAAAGCAGAGCAAGTTGTCCATCATCATTAGTTTTCAATAGATTAGTTAATCACTGAGGACTGCTGAATGTATATCCTGCAGCCTTGTCCTGCAGTAGGATGAGCTGTTCCTTTACTGTGAAATTATGAAAGAACTTGCCAGTTCTAGCAGGTCAACCAGGAAATGGTGAGAGTATGTTGGAAGATTGCCCTGGTGATTCTGGCTGTGAAACTGGTAGGTTACAAACCTGTGTGAAAGTACAGTAGTTCTGGATGGCATCGGCCACCAAAACACTACATCACTGGTGTTTGAAGGGCTATGGGTCTAGGACTGCTGCTGAGCAAATCTGTGCTGGTATTTTATTCCCACCTAGTTTTGACCAGGATGTGTTCCCCAAGGTTCCACAGGCAGCAGACGCCTTCCTTTAGAGGAAGCTGGGCTGTCTCTCCTGACATACTCCATCATCTAGTCTGCAGCACCTAATTTGCTTGTTCTTACTTAGATTCATGAAGGAAGCCAAGCAACCTCTCGAGTGGCTGCCTGAACTAAAATGTGTTACAAGTGTGGAAGACTGAGGAAAACTGCCAAGTCTCCTCTGAGAAACTGCACTGTGGCCGAGAGCATCCTTTACTCGTGTTTTCAGATGCTTACAACCTGTGGGCAGCTCTCCTTCCCTGTACTACACGTACAAGCAAACCTAAGGCTGTTTTTTGTGTATGTGCATATATTTTTTACTTTTCAATAAAGAGTCTGTATAGGATATGTACGTCAGTAATTCTGAAGGCTCACCAATCCCTTGTTTGGACCAGGAACCACCGGTGGCAGCGTAGCTCCTGGCTTCAGTGAGTGGTTTCTTTAGCAAGATGTCAGAAGCATGTTGGGCCTTTCCTTTGCTCTAGCCTTGAGGGACAGAGGATGAGCTCTGAGACTGCAGAAAGTGTAGTGGAAAATCCATTTCCCCTCTGCTGGAAGCTCACTGGGGAGGGTTCCTCTTGCTTTAGGACACCTGGCAATAAACACCAGTGACATTTCATGCCAGACTATGCCACGCTACCTCACAGAGCTCCCTCCTCTATGGGAGATAATGCTCTGTCACCCTTCTTCGCTTGTTGGGCTGAGGACCCTACTTGGGGTCTGAAATGGCTGGGTTCCCCCAGGGACCGTTTCACCAAAACTGAGGCAGACACCATCTTCAGGTGAATGCAAGTGATGGGGCTGCTCCGGGTGTTTGAGGAAGCCACACAAACTCCACTGGGAGATGATGGCATTTGTTGAGCTTTGAGCAAATACTGGATCCCCCCCCCCATCAGGGGCATGTTTTGATGGTCTGAATGTCTCATTAAACAGCCTAAATTGCACCCCCTGCCCCACCTTCATCCATGACTGGGTGTGAGGTCAGTGCACTGAGCTTTCTGTGCTGCCCTAAACTGATCAGCTCCCTCACTGGCTTCACAGAAGAGGTGCCAAATGCTGTGTTTAGTTGCTGCACCATGAGGAGGCATCCTCCCCGCTGCAGCTTGTTTCCACTGCTACTGGTGCTGCTTCCCTGACTCTCACTCCAGGAAGCTCTTACCCAAGAGTGAGATAAAGGGAATAACTGCAGGGCTTGCTTTGGAGCAGCCTGACATTGCACAGGCATGATTCACCCCTCCGTGTTTGTGGAGCTGGGTTGGCCAGCCTGGCCTGCTGCAGTGAGCCCTGTGTGGTGTGCGTGGGTGCAGGTATTCAGTGCTGGGTGCTGAGCAGGAGAGCCAGACCCCCAGGAGGAAGAAATGCCTTCCCAGTCCTGCTGAGCTCTTGATTGTAGAACCGCTTTTAGCTGGCCTAAATCTGTGCTCCGGAAGGGCTCCAGCACCTCTTGTTCACCAGCTCTCGTGCAGGTGAGATGAGCTGGGTCAGGCCAGGGGGTGCAGCTGTGGGCACTGCCAGCTCCGGGGACGATGTGCACCCTGCTCCCAGGCACCAGCCCCTTCGGAGCCACTGGAGCTTCTACCCCACCATCCGTGGATTACCATGCTCTGCCCGGCGGGGCAGGCTGCAGCCGCTGGCCCCGGGATGCGCTCTGGCGTCCTGCCTGCACCAGCATCGCTCTTGGGGTCCCTGCGCTGGCACGCTTGCACGCGGGAGGTGTGGGGGCTGCTGAGCACGTGCCAGTCCCAGCGCAGTTTCCACGCATCAGGGTAGCCCAGCCCTCTCGGTCAGAAGCCACGAGTGGGCCTGACTGGTTTCCCTTCCCTACCCTCCCTCCGCTTGCTGTAGAGAGGTTTACCCACGGAAGCCGTAATTTTGTGCTGGAGAAGGTGCAGGGCCGGGAGGGAGCAGCGCTGGGCTCCCGGCCTCGCCCGCATCCTCCTCCCGGGCGTCACGCCTGCCCTGGAGCGCGGCCGTGTGATGGACGGCCTTCTCCCTGCTCGCCGTCCC